>NC_134871.1:22027500-22302500 GCF_049852395.1 Peromyscus maniculatus bairdii
GGGAGTGTGTGTGTGTACATATAGGATGTATATGAATAATTAACTGTAGCAAACTGTCTATAACCTGCCCTCATCTCAAGGACAAGTTGGTTGATAAGATTTATTTTTAAACTACAACAAAGAGAAATTTTGACTTGCATGTAGGGTAAAGTGGTTAATATTTTTTGGGGGGGTGGTAATACTAAAGCATTATCCAACACAACAATTAGTTTTAAACTAGTGGCCATATCCTCAACAACATGATTAAACCAGGGATACATCACACAGCTCCTAAAATAATAATAATAATAATAATAATAATAATAATAATGATATCATCATCATCATCATTATTATTATAGTAATAAGGCCTTTAACTTCTTTTCGGCTAAAGTGTGGAATATACTTCGCAGGCCTATAAAGCATACAGGAGTAATTTCCCCTAGGGCGAGAAAAGTTGGCCTAAAAAGAGTTCTGAGAGAGTGTGGGCTACAGGCAGGCAGGTGTTTCTTGTCTAGCAAGTTCCTCTGGGCACCATAAGGACCCTCGGGGGCCAGGAACAGCACCTAGGCACTTTCCGGAGCGTACCCACTACCTTGAACTCAAAGCCCGTGAGCCCAGAAGTGAAGGCGGCCCCTCCCAGTGGGGACTCCGCGCCTCCAGGACCAGTGGCAAACTGAAGGCCGCCTGGCACAGTGTCCAGGCGGCGGGAGTGGGACCCACCAGGACTCCCGGGTGGCAGCCCAACACCTCGGCGGGCAGGAAGGAGGTGCACAACTGCCTCTAACAGAGGCGCGAACTTTTACACCTACTTTTTGTTTCACTTCGGGTTTGGCGTGGCTTGTGGCACCGCCCAGGATCGGGTCCCCAGACACTGATCTTTTCCACAGCCCTGGGGAAGTTACCTCCCTAAGCCCTGTGGCCTCCACCAGCTGCTCTGAGAACTTCATCCCGGGTTACCAGGAGCTGCTCCCTAGAGTGGCAGGCCGTTGGTGGCGACAACAATGACAACAATCATTCTAAGCGTCTGCGGGAGGGGATTGTCCTGTGAAGGCTCCATGATAAAAAGCGGCGACAATTGCAGCGAACGGGAGTTGAAATTAGCAAGAAACCAAGGAGCGCGAAGGCTGGAGGAGCAGATTGGGCTGCGTCTGCCCTGCGCTCCGTGTTTCTGTCTCAGGCCGTCTGGTTGTCCCTCTTGGCTCGCAAAGTTTGACAAATCCCGAAGACCAGAAGCCGATCGCCCCGAGCGTCTCCCACCCTCCCCGCCGCGTGCGCCCCTCTCCCAGGAACCGATCCCACCAACTCCCAGCCCCGCGCGCAAACTTACGTTTGATCTGCCGGGGTTTGCTCTGCTTTCGCCGGGACATCTCGGCCGCGGCCGCTGCCGCTGGGGCTCCCGCGGTGTCCGCGGTCCCTGCTACCGTTCCCTGGGCTGTCGCCGCCTCTGTCTCAGCCGCCGCCGCCGCCGGCCAGGCTCGGGCCGCCGCGGGCCGCCGGACTCCAGGTGCTCGGTGCGCTCGGGATCCGGGCGCTGGGCTCCTCCGGGAGCAGCGGATCCACGTTTGGAGATGAGCAAGCGAATGAGAAGCCGAGCGAGGGGGGCCGAGAGAGTGTGACAGGGAAGAGGGGAGGGGGCGAAGGGGAGAGCGATGGGGCTGGGGGGGGGGGGAGGATGGGAATCAAGGAGCGATCGGCCAGGCAGAGAGAAAAGGGGAAGGGTGGGGGGGGGGGTGTTAAGAGAAGGAAGAGAAGGAGGGAGGGGAAGGAAAGCGCTCAGAGGGACCCGGGTTGCGAGGGGCGGAGGGTGCGGGAGGAGCGCGCTTGCTCCCCGTGTCCCCGGCTGCCGGGCAAGAGACTCGGGCGCCGCCGCCGCCGCCGCTCCGGGCCGCGCCGCGCTCGCACTGCTGGGGGAGGTGGCGAGGCGCGCGAAGGAGGGGCGCGCCCGGGCTGTGGGGAGGGGAGACTATGCCATCAGCGAAAGGAGGATTGGCTGCATCCAAAGCCAGTCCGGATGCAAACTCACGGCCGGGCCTCGGTCGCGTGGAGTGCAAGGGGATCGCGGCGTGGGTGGGAGTTGAAGGGGTTGACGGGGGTGAGGGAGACGTGAGGTTTGGAGGAGGGGGGCACCTTCTGCAGTTGTCACCGCGTCAATGCTGGGCAGCTGCCAGGCCACCCTTCCCCCGCTCCCCTTCCAGCAACTTCTTCCAACAGCCTCTTCCAACGGACCCCCTAACACTCCTCCCTAATGCCTCGCCCATCTAGCAGGGCACAAAGAAATCTCAGTCTCCTTCCATAAACTTTGTGCTTCCAGTTACCGCTCCCCTCCTGGAGCCCCCGCCCTCCGCCCTTCCAGTTTCTTGGCAGGAAGGTTAGGCCACTGGCAAAGTCCCCGGCGAAAGCCAGCTGATCACAAATGCCAACTGTGTGTCTGGGGGCCCGTTAAGTCCTCTCATCTGCCCAGGCTCTCAGGAGACCATTCCATTGCTGTCAGAGTTCCCGGGAGACGGCTGCCGGCGCGGACCATCCCCCCACTAGGCCCACAAGGATGGGGTGCTGAGCTGGGCTCACAGCGCTCTTCTGCATCTTTGCTTGATTGGGAGTTTCCATTTGAAATAGTAAAATCCCGGAATCGGGAGTCAGGCAGATATTTCTCTCACATCCAAAAGGACGATGGTTAGCTGGATGATTTCGCTCTAGATAGGCGAGGAACTATAATCTCTAATACGAAATACTAACTTTGTGTGAAGTCTGTGGAAGTTCTGCAGTGCCACGTTGCCCCTGTGACCTTCCATTCTCTTAGTTCCGCCACAGGGAAGTACCGTGGAGCTAATAAAAGATTTGATATTGTCATAATTTTTCAATCAGGTAAGATCCAACAACTATTTCCTGGTTCTTTGGTTTATTGGGTTCTGTTTCTTTCATATTCGTTCATTGTTTGTTTGCGATTCGGGAAATGGCAAGGCACAAGAGAACATATTTTGAAATGATTGCATAGCATTATTTTAGTCAAGTTAAGGTGAATGAAGTTAGCTTAGTCTCACACAGTTTCCTATACACTGAGTACTAAATGCAGATCTTTCAGGTGTGCCATAAGGGACGTGGCTGTGCATAACCCCGCTACTTCATGTAATTAGTATTTACTAATAAACTCCTGTGTAGTTAACATGTATTCCCTGGATACTGCCAATGTTTCCCCCAGGAGGCTATGAAAGTATCCACTCTGACCCGAAATTGTGTCCCTTTTGTTTGGTTGGCTAGCATACACACGAACACCATCAAATGATACTCTAAAAGGGTCTGGGGTCAGCATAGAGCCTGGACTGATTGAGCATAATGCAGGGTGCTCCTTGTGCAAGAAGCACACTCTACTCAGTGTCATTTTTACCCCATCAGGACATCTTCTAAAAGGTGTAAAGCTTTACCTCATAAAAGGTATGGCTGAGCAAATCTTAACACAAGGCTGGAGACCAATTGTGACTTTTATTACATGACCATTAGCTCTATGGCCATATGAGGCTATAACAGTACAGTCCATGGTCCTTTGCAATGGAAAATGCACTAAATGACCAAGTCCATGCTCTGAAGATGCAACAAATTAAGATCTTAAGTACCATGAAAAGCAAGGTTATTTGTCCTTACGTTGTGGTGTGATGAGCAAACAGAGACTTCAGCTTTTTGCCTCCTCCCTTCTCAATTCATTACAGTTAAATTGGCATGCTGAGAATCTTAGAACTGAATTTATTGCACATTACAGTTTTCATAGATCTTTGACAGAATTGGCTGACTTATGTCACCCAAAAGGAATGTCCACTGGAATTAAAATAACATAGCAGTTAGTGTTTCTTTTGGCATCTGAAATAGTTAAATATGCAAAGCAAAAGAGAAACAAATAAATCTGAGCTAAACATTCAGTTTAAAAACTGAGAGGAACAAAAGTCAGGAAATTTAAGGCAAGATTGATAAAAAAAATAACTAGAGTATGTTATTATAAATAGTATGTTGGTTAATCTAAATGCATAAATATATAAATATATGTATATTAATTCTAGTTCATATGAATGAAATAAACTGAATATTCATACAACTATTTTCTCATCATTTTTAAAGGAGACTAAGAGTTATATTTAAGGTTCAATTTTATATTCTCTAGTTTAATTCGCCGTGGTTATAAACTAAAAAGACAGCAAAACCTATAAGCAATTGTTTCTGTCCAAATGGATCTAGCAACTTCAAGCCACAGCTACATGGTTACCAAACAATGATTATGAAAACCACAGTTGAGCAGAGCATCGGGAAACGGTATTGCAAACCACAGTAACAAATGTGTCTGTGATACAGAAAACCACAATTCACAACTAATACCCCGTGTCGCCGATGACGATTAACTATACATGTGCAAATGTGTAAGTAACCGCACAAAATAATTTCTCATTTACTTAAAAATGAATTATTCATTTTCGGAGACTCACAGACTTAATGCCTACATATCGGTTTGTTTAGAAAAGTTTCTGCTTCTCATAAGAAATGCTTTTAAATACTATATAAAATGATAGTTAATTTAAAAGCAGAGCACATGCAACTCTGAGTACCAGCTTCTCAAATGTTAAAGGATTGATCTGCAATCAATCTGAAAGGAACCCCTCCCTCTTTCTACTCTTCTTCCTAAAGTCTCAGAAGTAGAAAGGCATGTTAGCAGAAACTGATTAAGAAAGAAAAAGTAGGAAGGGTCTGATTGCAAATTCAATGAGAACATGGTTGTATATATTCTCAAATAGTTGCTCTTAGCTAGAAATCATATGTCCAACAGCAAATAAAATGCCAGTCCCAGAACTACTGTGCAATGAAAACAAATCAAGTGTTTACTTACAGATGAATGAGATGATATCATGTACAAGATTGTTGTAGTTGTAAAATTAATATACAAAGTGCCCAGTTAAACAGGAGTGTCAAATGACAGAATGTAAATTATTTGGGATAAGTGTGCTCCATACACTGTTTGGTACATACTTAGCCTAAATCATACTTACAACTTATCTGAAATTCATATTGAACTTGGTATCTCGTATTTCATCAGGAAAACCTACAAATGTGGTATTTTGACATTCTGTAATACATATTTTTAATAAAAATAAAAATTAAAAAATATATATGTAATGTATATTTTTAAACTATATATGTATTTACAATCCTGTTTGCAGAAAAGGTAGAGAAATTCTGAGTACTTCTTGTAGTCATAAATATATTTAATTCTTGGTTGATATAATATTTAGGGAAAGCAAAGTAGAAGTAATAAATTTCTGTGCAAAAATTCTAAATTTTTTGGCACAGTACAGAAATGCAACTCTTAGAATAAGTGGATAGTATTCATGTCTGTCTTGTTCTGGGATATGTTTTTTAAATGTGTTTATTTTTTTTTTCTCCAGGGGATCAACAAATTGATCAAGCAACCTCCCAGGCCAATCTTATTAGACATCAAGCTGCTTTCTTTATTATGAAAGTAAGTAATAGTCAAAAGCTTCAGAGAGACTGAATGCTTGCCCATGTATTATAACAAGAAACTAAACACAGTTTATCTGCCTTTGTTTTGAGGTTATGATAACGAATTGAACAAGAACACATATGAAAGTAGTGTTCATTATTCTTGAGGGTTTTTTTGAAAAAAATTAATTTCAACAATTTACAAATAGAGGTCAATAAATTTACCTAAGTGGCATTCATGTTTAATAGCTATGAAAATGACTACAGCTTTCTTGCAAAGAGGGCTCAGAAAACATTCACTCACTGAACTTCATGAGCCTCTCCATCTCGAGGAGTTTGTATGCACAAATACTTATCCAAGTGTATCTCCTTAATTTATCAAATTATCAAAGGTATATGAAAACTATCTCTGTATTATGGTTTAAACAAATCATGTTCTCAAGTCAGGTGGTGGTAGTGCACATCTTTAATCCCAGCACTCGGAAGGTAGAGGCAGGATGATCTCTGTGAGTTCGAGGCCAGCCTGGGCTACAGAGTGAGTTCCAGGAAGGGCTCCAAAGGAGAAACCCTGTCTCAAACAAAAAACAAAAAAACAATAACAACAAAAAAAATCATGTTCTCTTCACTTTCAAATGCTTATGTAATCCAGGAAACAAAGATGAGTATGGTTTAAAAGTTTACTCTTTGAATCCATCCTTTAGTTCAAGCCACTTTTCTGATAGGACAGAATCCTGGAGTGATTCTATTTAAAACAGAAAGAGCTTTGTTCTTAAGACTGTATAATGAAAAATATAAAGTGTACAGTTAACACTGAAGGAGTCCCCTACCCACTCTAGAGACTTCTCTTAGGTTTACCTAACTGTTCTGCTAATAATACCATGGTATCTTTAAAGAAACACTACCCCCCTTACCTTTTCCTCTTCCTCCTTCTCTCCCTCCTCCTTATCCTTCTCTCCCCTGCCTCCTCCTCTCTCTTCCTCTTCTCCTTGTTATTATTTAGGCATGGGTTGCAAGTACAGCCTTACTGAATCCCTAACCCATCAAAATACTTCATGTGTCTGTCTAATGTGTCTGTCTGAATATTCCACATTGTTCCCATGACAGTGGGCCCTGAGAGATTTTCCTAAAAATTCCTGAGAAACAGGGGTAGCTCTCCTCTTACAGTTTCTGTACTGGGAAAATGCAAGTTAGAAATTGCTAGTGGTCATATTTATGGAAAGATGCCAACATCAACACATCATTTTTCAGTCTTACAATTTTTTTGTTTTGTTTTTTGTTTGTTTGGTTTTTTGGTTTTTTGAGACTTGGTTTCTCTGCGTAGCTTTGTGCCTTTCCTGGATCTCGCTCTGTAGACCAGGCTGGTTTTGAACTCATAATGATCCGCCTGGCTCTGCCTCCCGAGTGCTAGGATTAAAGGCATGCGCCACCACCGCCTGGCCAGTCTTACATTGTTACAGAAATCAAATCAAAACACACATCAACATTTCATGACTTGTTTTCGACCCCTCAATATTATCAGTGTGTACATGAGTGTCTGAGTCTTGGTCACATGTATTTCACTTGGATCTGCTTGGTCAGGCTTTCTGCTGTGTAGTGCTGTCATTTTATTGTAGTGTAGATGACTTTCACAGGAAGACACCCTTAGCCTCACAAGTATTAATGAGATGCCTCTTCTTGGGCACTGACATAGATGTCAGCCCACCACAACAAAACCGATTTCATTGCAACACTCTGGAAACTCTGTTCTATGTAAACCCTGTGTTTACCAAGGCCATCCTATTTCAACTCACTTGTTTAGCAAGCTTTTTGATTTTAGGGGTTCCCCCAGTGCTGGACATATAGAACATCCTAGCAAAATTATGGGAATAAACAGTAAGATCAGGTTGATCCTGTCTCATTTGTGGTCTGATTCCTAAGCCTCATAGACAGAATACTAGGTGTAGGAAATGGCAGCTATGTGTATCTAAGATAGCTTCGATTTCTTATGGAGTGTACATGGCCCCCAAAGAAAATATGTCTCAAATCTGATAAGTCAAAAGTTTCTTTAGTAATCCAGAGTTTGTGTAAAGTGTTGCATTCCTTCCATGAGCTGGTCTGTTGAATGAAGAAGTAGAATTCTGGTATTCTGTTGCCATGTGAAAGAAGTGATGGGGTTAGGTAGCTGGAGTCGTTGGTTTGTGAGAGGACCCCTGCAGGCTCCTGTGTTTGGTCCCAGGTTGGTCCTAGTTGGTAGGTGTTGTTTGGGATTGTGGAACACTTAGGAGGTGGGGCATAGCTAGAGGAAGTGGGTAACTAGGGGTGGCCTGCTGCCTGAGTTCTCTAGCTTCAAGCTCCAGCTGCCACACTTTGCTTACAGTGACGAATCTTCTGAACTGGCAACCGGAGTAGATCCTCCCTCCTCTGAGTTCTTCCTTTGGGTTATTCTGACACAGTTACAAGAAAGCTAACTACTGCAGCCACAGTTGAGAGAAATGTAAGCAAAGCGAGCGTCTCTGCAGCCACTGAGAATATCCATAGGGCAATATTCCATCGCCTGCTCCAGGCCTCCTTGGCCACAACAGTACTTCTGACATGGAAGTCACTGAGAGGTCAATGTCTCCTGAGAATGCAGTTTTCCCAATCTTTCTCCTTTTGTTATTTTTGGCTTAAATTCATACAAGTTCATTCCTGTAATATTCAACCTCAAAGACTAAACTAAGACAAAATTCAACCATCTCAGACTTTGATATGCTTAATTAAATATTCAAATTTAGCCCATCAAACTACTTGAAATTTTCTACTTTCAGAAAAATTATAAAAAATATCTAGGATAATATTCTTGCCACGGTGTGTGTGGGGGGGTGGCGGGGAAGACAAACAAGCCTTATGAACAGTAAGTGAGTAAGTTTTCGACAAAAATTAAGTTCCAACATAAACTGCCATCTATCACTGATTTTGGACATTCAAACCAAAGCAACTATTGGGGGAAATGTTTGTTTTTTCAAAGCCAGAGTTCCTCAGGGCATGATGATAATTGACATGCAAATGCATAACCCTCTTGACTACATAGATTCTGGTCCCAGATGTTTGGCTTTACTTTTTACTTTGCTCTTCCACATGTGAATAAGCATCTAACAGATTACCTTGCCCATAAATTTTATGGATGTTGTTATAATTCACCAGGGTAATGTTTATACTTGTGTGGTGAATTTTATTTTCTAGCCTATAAAACTTTTTCCATAAATTACTGAATGAAAAGCAACAATTTAAACAGATTTTTAGAATGCATGCTATATTTGTAGATAGGAGCAAGTCACCTCTCCTGATATCTACTTGCCAAATTGTATTAAAATAATTCATTGGGAAAAAAATTAGGGAGGACTGAATATTTCATATGCTATTTAACAATGGACCATAGAAAATTCTAATGTGGTCTGATTCTGGGTTTTTTTTCCTAGAAATTTTAATCATTTTTGGTCATTTTTTTTCTAGTATTCTGTACACTACTCTTATTTTACTTCCCTGGTTAATATGATACACTCAAATATACCAGCACATTAAGAGAAATGAGCTAACAATAACTTGTATCGGCCTCTTTTGTCTTGCAAAGGTGTTTTTGGATCCATCATCCTGCTCCACTATAAACTGATAGTTCTCTGTCATGGAAATTTTCATTCCATCATTATCCTGGAGGTTTCCCTGGTTTTATCCTGTAGTGGATTCTAAGTTCCTTGAATTACCTGTATTCCTCAACCATAGAGAAATATGAAACAAAGAGAATTATATGCGAAAAAAACCAGAGGATGATTACAGTAGACTTTGTATATGCTAAGCTTTTGGATTTCCTTCCTAATAAGATTTATAATTGCTTGAGACAGTTTCTGCTGGGTTTTTGTGACTTGATGCAGAAAATGTCTTAACTGATACGTAGTCGTAGAAAGACTAGTCTTTCATATTTTATTTTGGAATCACATGAGCTAAGTAGGAGGGACAGGCAATTTGGATAGACCAGCACTTTTGCCCTGTTGAATCTGTCATTTCTATCCTGCTCAGACTCATCATTTTTAAAGTGTGCACTTTGTTATATGTGACATACGTGCAGTACAGCACCATCACTATGTCTAGAAGCAGGTCTCCTGTTTGTTGTCTTGATCACTTCCTAGCTGGTTAATATTCCATGTCATGCAAGGCTTGTGTGTCTCAGTTTACTTACGTAATGACGTTGTAGACAACAGTTACTGAGTACTGAGTTTAATCATTACTCAATTAGTAGGAAGTATCATTAGTTATTAACTAATTACTTCAAACCTTTTCTCCATTTCCCTTTTCAGCTACAGAACACTAATCTTACTAAAGATGTGACTCAGTTCAAAATAGTACTAGTTTTTTGAGATCTTCCATCTTGGTTTGGTCATATGCTATGTTTCAGAACAAAGCAATGAGAGCAGAATTAAGGGATGAAGTTTCATGGAAGCCTAAGATGCCCATGGTCAGAATTCAAGAAGTATCCTCTCTTTTGCCCTTGTTACCATGACTTGGACCTGCAATGGAACTGGGTGCTTGGAAGTAAACTTTTCTTTGAATATTTAATAATTACACTTAGTGACTCTGACCTATTCACCATTTATTGAAACAATATACAGACTGCTAAACTATCTTATTATTATATCATCATTCTAATATGATGATTTTATTATCTTATGAAATTGTAATTATGTCATTTCCCCCCTCCCTTTCCTCCCTCCAACATCTCCTATATTCTCTTCCTTGATCACTTTCAAGTTCATGGCTTCTCATTAATTGTTGTTATATAAAAACAACTGCATATATATGATCTATATCATATACATGTATATTAATCACACATGTAGTATATCAACACATAATTTATATGTATATTATTACTAATATATGTATCATATCTATATAATTCATATTTATACATTATATTATTAATATTATATTATTACTGTTACATACATATTTATATACATATTAATTATGCACAAATAATATATCCTATATATTATATATGATCACATACATTTCTAAATATGTAAATACAGCCTGCTAAGTCTTTATAATACTACTCCTATGCCTGTTTTCAGTGTTGATCATCTGGTATTAGATAATCAATCTGTGTGTTCTTTCCTGGGAAAACTACATTTCCCACTCTCAGCATTTCTTAGTTGCATATTGTTTTTTGTGTAGGGCTGAGACCTCATAGGCTTTCTATTCCTGCTGTCCTCAGATATTTTTTGAAGTCATCTGACAGCCCTATAAACAAAATCCACATACTTTGGACGGTAGTTGAAAAGAGAAACTCTTAAAATACTTTAGTTATCCACACTTTGGCTTTGAATTTATTCTAGAATTGCTACTCAGTATGTAGGGGTAGAGGATGTTATTATACCTGTTTTGCTCATCAAGACACTATATTTGGATTTCTGATATGTACATACCAAAAAAATCTTACCTTCCAAACAAGGTGTTTGCTTATCTTCAAAACCCTGGCTTTTGCAAGACTATATATACTCTTATCTGTTAATACTTGCATGTGTTTTGTCTTCTTTCTACAGGCTGTGAATTTCCCAGTAAGATATATACAAATAATTTGAACAGCAATAGTTTTTTCCCCCTGGAGAAAAAGAGTACCTAGTCTGTGGATTGCAGACACTGATGCTCTCTGAAATCATAGCATAACATTAAGCATCCAATTCTGATTCAGAGGTTAGTGAGGACTATGAAGGCCGCGATGTTAATGTACCTGCTAAAGTCATTTGTATATAATTAAAATAAAGCCATACTCCATGAAAACAAACCTTTACATTTGCTATACAAGAATTAGTTGCCAGCTACTGGGCTCTGGGAAATGATTAGAGTATGAGGCTATGACCTCATCATCCTATTAACCCAGTGAAGGGTTCACATTCTGATGTATATTGGGAAGTGACAGGAAGTGGGACTTAGTTGAAGTAAGTTGATGTTTAGAGCTATGCTCATAAGAATACTGCATTCTATCTTTCTCCATTCTTCTTTTTCTTCTTCTCTTCCTCCCCCTCTTGTTTTTTTTCTTCTCCTCCTTCTCCTTCTTCTTCTCCCCATTCCCAATCTCTCTTCCTCCATCCAGAATTCCATTAGATATCGCCTTCCTTCCACCATGAGCTATACACATTCTGCTACGATGTTAAAAATGAATGACTGTGGCCTGGAACCATGAGCCACAATAAACCTGTATTTTCCAGTTTATTTTCCTCAGGCCTTTGTCACAATGGCTAATGCAAGGTGTAATCTGACTTCAGAAACTCTACATAGAGATGCGAAACTATAGTTACTGAGCATCCATGCATATCTTCACCAAACGACCCTCACAACCAACAAAGCAACACAACATTAAGAACATAAAATTCAGAATATTTTTAGGTAAAACATTTATACTTACTTCTTTTTCTTGCTAGTTTTACCCTTGTGATGGTTAATATTGGTTGTCTAGTTGTCAAGAATCTGGCACAATGTGGCAGAGAATAGTTTAGGTTAGTCTCTGGGCATAGTTGTGAGGGATGATCTTCAGCATATGAACTGTGGTGAGAAGATCAAGGGCAGCACAATTCCAAGGGTTTAGGCAATGGATGACTGAAAAAGTAGAAGCTAGCTGAGCACAAACATTCATCATTTCTGCTTCTTGATTGCAGATGCAATGTGGTGAGCTGCCTTGAGCTTCTGTCAACGGGACTTCCCACTAAGTGGGACTGCACACTAGAACTGTGAGCCAAAGTGAGCCCTTTCTCCCTGAATCTGCTTTTTTGTTTGTTTGTTTTCCTTTTATTTATTTTATTTTACAATACTATTCAGTTCTACATAACAGCCACAGATTCCCTTGTTCTTCCCCTTCCTGCCCTCCCTTCCCTTCCCCCCAGCCCACCCCCCATTGCCACCACCTCCAGATCAAGGCCACCCCCGAGGACTGAGATCGACCTGATAGACTCAGTCCAGGCAGGTCCAGTTCTCTCCTCCCAGATTGAGCCAAGTGTCCCTGTATAAGTCCCAGGTTTCAAACAGCTATTTCATGCAGCGAGCCCAGGACCTGGTACCACTGCCTAGATGCCTCCCAAACAGATCAAGACAATCAACTGTCTCACCTATTCAGAGGGCCTGATCCAGTTGGGGGCCCCTCAGCCTTTGGTTCATAGTTCATGTGTGCTTTTGTGAGGGTTATTTGATCACAGAAACAAGGATATATCTGAGATAACGCTTTCTGGTTGTTTGTTGATTGATTTTAGCTAATACCCATAATAATGCTTTAAGTCAAATTTTACTCTCAATAGACAAAACAAGTTACAACCTCTCTGCATGAAGGCCTGAGAAAATGGCTCAGTGGATAAAGGGTTTTCTAGGCAAGCAAGTTTAAAGACTTGAGTGCAGATCCCTAGCACCCAAATAAATGCTGAGGGCCACAGTGACTGAGCTTCATTCCCAGGACTAATGAGCACAGACAGGGATGTCTGGAGCAAGCTACATAGTTAGACTAGCTTAGCAAACAAACTCTGGGTTTAAAAAGAGACCCTGCTTTAAAGAGAGCAATCAAGGAAGATACCAATATCAACCTGTAACTACTGTATCTCCCCATACACATGTGCCCACACCCCTGTGAACGCACATGTACACAATCACAGATACCACACACTTGAGACAATAAATGAATAAATGAACAAATACATAAATGAACTTCTCTATTAGCTGCAGTAGCTTTCAAAGAGAACCAACTGCTCATAAAAATGAAAGATAGAAAACATATGTGTCCCCCCCCCTGGAACTCAGCCTCACCCCTTACCACATGATGACTTAGCGTCTGTGTGAGGAGACACACTACAGCAATGGCTACAAGAACTGCAAAACACATCAGCACTCCACTACCACACCTGATGCCCAGTTCCTGTATCTGTTCTGCCTTCCCATAAGACCATACCTGAATGGCACTAACCGAGATGACAGAAACTGCACCACACTGGAAATAAAGGCCCCAATGATTCTGCCAGTTAGTACTTTCTTTGGTCCAACAGATTTACATTTGTGCAGAGAATATTTTTGTCATGTTTGGAATAAGGAAGAGCATGTACTTCCTGAGTGTGTACTGTCGCTGGAGAAGCATTAACTCCGTTCTTGTGCTGCTGTGTAGAAAGCCAATGGTGTTTTCCTTTTATCACTTAGGCTTCTACAATAACGAGCAGTTACAAAACCTTAAGCAAATTGACAATGTCTGGATATGTGATCAGAAACCCGAATTCTATCTTGGATGCCTCTTCCTGGAGAACTCCACTGGTCCCTTTGCCTTGTTTATATGGGAGTCCTATGGCTCTGAGTTCTAGAATGGGTGAATCTGTAGCTCTAAATAGCATTTTTAAGGACTATATTTTAAACTGTGAATTTCTAAGGAGGGTCAACTTTATCTAAATATTTGGTTGTGTGGTGCTTCCTCGCCTAACAGATCTATAAAACGCTCTCGATAATATTCACAATCTGCCAGATGTTGAAAAGTATTTCCTTTATTCTCTTTTTTTGTCTATATATTGAATGACTCTATACAGAGAAAACCAAACAGTCACAGACAAGATTTCTTGACCATTCTTCACCCAGATGTCTAGATAATAAACACACATACACACACACACACACACACACACACACACACACACACACACACACCCCTTGACCATTGATCATGCTTTTGGCAGTTGTGGGAAATGCTGCTTGTAGTTAATATACCATGGAGCACCACTTTTAGATTTTTATGATCTATTTATATGCTCATTATAATATCTGACAAGAGGCTCCAAAATACAGGTTTAGTAAGAATCTTAGTTCATGACTATATACCTCTGTGTGTGTACCTACAAAACTCATTTACTTCTCACTTGGTGACATGCTAACATTTAAATGACTAAAGACCTAAGTAGATACTACACCCAATACAATATCTTGTTTGGGGTACATATTCTAAACCTATTTATATTTGCTTAACTTTTAAGTCTACTTTTCCTCTGACACACTGGCACACATCCTGCCCGGCTTTCCCAGAATGGCAGGAAATTAAAGCAGAAAACCACTCTCTCTGAACATCTTCTTTGATCAAAGCCTGCCCTACAAACACACATTACCTAAATGACATCATTATGGGAATTTGGAGAGTTTCGTATTATTTTAATGGTGAAGCAAAAAATTCCCTTACTAATGAAATATAACAAAACCCAGACTTTCATACAAAAAGTGTCATTCTGGTTAAATTATCAACTTCTCTCATCATCCCTAAGTAGATGTATGTTGTAGATTGACTCTGTACCTGGCCAGTCTTTTTAGGATTGTTACTTGATAACTAACCAAAATACAGACCTGGTTACACTCTAACATTATCTTCCTACCTTGATTGAAATGCTACAGAATAGAGACTTACTTAAATTAAAACAGATAACTTTGTGAAGGTCAATAATTTATGGCATAATGCTAATAATTGAAATTACGACTTTATATTTTAATAATATACTAAAATGTAAACATGGATAAGCGTTCAGAAAAATAAAATGATGATTAATTTGGGTTTTTCATCTTAAAGGACAAGAAAATGCTAATTGAGCTACAATGTATACCCAGTCTATGATTTTTATTCATTTGTTTACTAAATTAATTTTTCTTTATTAATATCTATAACTCACTATTCTGCCATGAAAGGGCCATCAATAGAAATAGAAGATATAGGTAGAAGTAAGATGATATTATTTAATAATGCAGTCCTAAGCAAGTAAATAATCAAGAGGTGAGACATGCAGCATTCTGAACTGGAGGAGGTTACTTTTTATTCTTCAGATGACTGCCTTCAGATCAACCCTATCTTCCTTGATGATGGCATTCTACTCAGAACAAACAAAATCAGTGCAGTTCAAAGAAAAACCAAACAGTCCTGTTTCTTTTATTCACCAATATTATTTTTATAGTTTCCATAAAAGTAACTGACTATGTTTGTTTGAAATTATCTGTAACCTGAAATAATGTCTGTGCACCACAGAACAGGTTTCCAGTTCACCACCTTGTAAATTATAAGAAGGTTTCACCTACTCAAGTGAATAATAGAACAAAACATCAATAAACACCAAAAATGATGAAGATATTGATTTTAATTAAATGAATGCCTCAATGATTTTTCCTGGCTCTTATTATTTCAATGCTTATTTAAGCCGACTAAGTTTAAAAAAAAAAAAAAAAGAAACAATTTCCCAGTAGAAGATTTGGATGAAACAACAGTTTTTGCTTAGTTAAAGCATGGGTATCCCCTTTTTTGAGACAATTTTTATAAAGATATATTATGTGCCCCTGATTCTTTGTTCTTCCATATCCAATTATTTACTGTGTTACACCCCAAACAGATGGTATCTTGAACTCAAGGACATAAAAGGAAAAAAAAATTCTTGAGCATACTGCAGTACAGTGTGCTATACAATAGACATAATTATGCCTCCCCAAATAAACAATGCACGTTTGATTTATGATACAAATATTCCTATTCCAGAAAGTATTAATAAGAACTATTATCTATTATGGAAATATGTAACTTGAATGAAAACTACATTAACAAAATTTAGTCATTAATGCAATAGGATTGTGCATTGAATTATGCGTCTAACAAGTTCATGGTTGTAATCCTAATCTTCAATATTTCAGAACATGAGGTTATTGGGAAATACAATCTTTACAAAGAAAACTAAATTAAATGAAGTGATTAGGATGGGCAGTATTTTAATATGACTGGTGTGCTTTTGAGAATGGGAAATCTGAAGACAAACATGAAGAAAGATAGAAACAGAGACACAGAGAAAATCAGCGAGAGAGAGAGAGAGAGAGAGAGAGAGAGAGAGAGAGAGAGAGAGAGAGAGAGAGAGAGAGAGAGAGATGAAAATAAAAGCAGAGTTGGGATGCTGCTTTCGTGGGTCAGAAGATTCAAAGATCAAATTCTGCTAGTGCCATGACTCCTGCTCTCCAGCACACTGCAGCTCTTTGTAAATTGACTCTAAGATGTTACATACTCATTGGGATTTTGCCCAACAAATACTTTCTGTCTACTTGGATATAACAGATTTTTGTTTTGTTTTGTTTTTGTTTTTCAAGACAAAGTTTCTCTGTGTAGTTTTGGTGCCTGTCTTGGACCTTGCTCTGTAGACCAGGCTGGCCTTTAACTCACAGAGATCTGTCTCCCAAGTCCTGGGATTAAAGGCACAGACCACCACCACCCATCTTGGATATAACAGATTCTTAACATTAGTTATAATAATAACATGACTTGTCTTTGAGTAATCACTACTTCCCAAACTCTGTTTTGATCAGTTCTGACCATAGGTTACAACCTCATGGAATGAATGGACAAGGAAATACTTTTTATGTGGATAGAACAGTTGTATTATTTTATTAAGTATTAACAAGTAATGTTAAACATATTTTACTAAGTTACTTGGGGATTACAGGAGTTAATGTATTTATAGATAATTAACATAGAAATTATTATCTTTAAGAGGGTTGCTTTTCTAAAAGCATCAGAACTGTTGTCTTAGGATAGACACTATAGGATAAGAACTACATTCTACATAGGTTAGGGATAAGGCAATATCTTCACTAAACATCATTGCTTTTATTTTTTCCCTCCTCAATTCAGAATATTTAATACAAACTTCCTTATTTCCTGGTTAGATGAGTAACATGTTAATGTGGTTTACAAGACACCTGACCATGAAAAGCCAAAGATACCCAGTGGAAAGGACAAGCACTGAATCATGACATGCACATATCGAACAGAGATGGATTGAGTTGTTGCCTCAATGAAGGTGTGACTTTATTTGATACATGACTGGAAGTACACAGCTCTGTTGTTGACCAGCTCTCTTAGCTGTATTGTAGCTAGAAACATACTACACATCTTACAGACTACTTCCTCTTCCTGGTCACATAAGAAAATTTCATACCATGTGCTCCCTTGAGTTTGGATTGGCCACCTCATGCATTAATGCTCCGTGAGAAGACATAATGAAAAATATTTTTAGACCCAGTTCAAAATAATATCACATAATCTTCTATCCTTGCATTCTCTTTCTGTGTTGATTGTACGTCTTTCTTTTTAGTTTTAGAAAGAAGTATTTATTAAAGGGATGGGTCCTTTGGAGTGGAATACCTATGAGCCTCACTGACGAGGAGTTGGGAGTTGGAGGAAGGGAGGAGAATGATCTGGTCCTTGAAAGATAAAAGCATCTTTGGACCCTGAGTCACTAGTTGAGAGATAGCTTTAGGAAAGCTTTCTGGTGTTTCTCATGAGTACACAGAGATTCTGAAGTGGATTTGTCACTGCATCATAGCCAAGCCTCTTCTGCCTGAAGTACAATCCATGCCAGACCAGTTTCTACTACACATGTCCAAAACAGTTAGCGGTCATGGTGAAAGTTTAATACAAAACATTACCCAGGTTTGAAATGCATCAACACCAAAATTTCCCCAGTAGTAACAAGTTCAGTATGTAGTAGTTTCTCTCCATACCAGAGATAACTTTTCTGAAAAATTCAGACAGGAAAGACTATAATGTCTATGGTAAGCACTGGTGGATTTTAACAGAGCTTTTATCCTATAAACAGAGGAATGGGAAATTGCACACTTAGATCTCTCTGACTTCTCTGTGCATCCAACTTCCCGGTTTCCGTGAGCTTCCTTCTTTCCCAGGAGCAGTCTTATCAGATGATCAGTTGTCTGTTTTTCTTCCCAGATTCTGAGTGGGATTGATGTACAGACATCAAAAAGACAAAACCGCTGAAGGAAATGTACCCTCTTCTTTGCTCCTGGTTTAACATCGCTTTTTGTCTACTTTTCCATAGAATTTTCTATAACACATGAAAGGTAAAAAGAAGAGTTAAAAATATGCCAAAGCTAAAACTAGAGATAAGTAGGTAGTAAACAGTCCGCCCCCTTTAGTACCCATGCTCCCCCATAGCCATATATTTGAGGCACTATCTGCTCAATTTTTCCTGTGATGTTTCTTTATGCTGTTTTTCTAGATTGACTTTGTTTATGTCTGGCATGCTTTCTCATACACTTCACCTTTTTTCTTCTATCTTGGTGCTCTGTGTTAAAGGTACAATCTTTCTGTGTGTGTATTAAAGACACTGCATTTATGTACTTAAGGTATAATCTCTATCCTGAGATTATAAAAACATATCAATTGCTTATGTAGCTAATTTTAGTATACATTTTATAAATTTAATTTTCCCCTCTAGCTGGACTTAACTTTTATATAAACATTGAGGCAGAATTATAATTTGATTTTTTTTTCAAAATGGCTGAGTGTTATTTCTGGCAGTATATTTAGTTTTGTCTATTCCTCTGTTATTTCCTGTTAAATTTCCATTTTTACTTATTTCCATTCCTAGAATCTCTATTCTTTTTATGTTTATTAAGGAATATGTCCTAAGGTATATTTCATTTTCTCACAGAATCAATCTTTTTTTTTTTTTTTTGGCTACTAGCTTTTCATCTTCCTTACATGTTTCTGTGTCCTTAGTCACCCTCCTTCTTATGTTTTATATCACAAGATATGGGATAGGATATATATCCTAGATCTCTTCTGATAGAGATTATCCCCTCCATCATTCCAAATAAGACCCACCCGGAAAGGATTTTCAATTCACATCTCCTGCTGATCTCTTTCTGATGCTTCCATTGCTTTTCTCTCACACATTTAACAGTCTCTGCATCTGGTGATCATCTTACATACGTGTGGACAGCGGAAACTCATATTCCTGTTAGTGCTTCCTCCAGCCCGAATCTCTTTTTCTCTTCTTATTTAGACCAGCAGTAATACTCTCTACCTCATTGCCCAATGCTATGCAATTCTAATTTATGAATAGTAGTTTTTGCTTCTCCTTCCTCATAATTTCATGTTGAATCCACCTAAGAACAATTTCTAATTTGCAAATCCTACTGGCTTCTGATAATTCAGGACTCTTGTCTACCGTAGACCTGCACCAAAGAGTCTGGGTTAGCTTCCAAAAGGGGCTATTTTACCCTAGGACCTTGTTGCACAGTCAGAAACATTCTCATAATTTGGGATGCTTGTCTGCTTTAGACCTGGACCAAAGAGTCTGGGTTAGCTTCCGTATCTCCTTTCTAACACGCTCATCAGTCATGTGATTCTAGCTTAATTTGACCTGGAGATCTGATTATATCCCAACGACTCTTAAAGTATTATATCTACACAACCAAACACCTTAGCTGTGTGAACATTGGCACCCAAGTCCTGGTCTTTCATTTATTTTTTTAATTTAAAGGTATTTTTTTCCAATTTTACATACCAACCATAGTTCCCCTTCACTCCCCTCCTCCAGCTCACCTCCTCCTTTCCCCCACCCACCCTCCATCCACTCCTCAGAGAGAGTAAGACCTCCCATAGGGAGTCAACAAAGTCTGGCAGACCAAGTTGAGGCAGAACCAAGCTCCTCCCCCATCTATAGGGAATGGGCTCCAAAAGCCAGTTCACAAACTACAGATAAATTCTGGTCCCACTGCCAATGGCCCCACATACTTCCCAAGCCACACAACTGTCATCTACTTTCGGAGGGCCTAGTTCTGTCCCATTCAGGTTTCCCAGCTCTCAGTCTAGAGTCTGTGAGCTCCAACTAGCTCGGGTCAGCTGTCTCTGTGGGTTTCCCCATCATGTTCTTGGCCCCTTGGCACATATAGTCCCTCCTCAAGTCCTAGATCTTAACTTTCTAGTCTTCTCTTACACTATAAACCTGTTATGTGACTCATCTGGGTTCCTTCCTGTATGCTGAGCATGCTTTCCTGTCACTCTTTCAAATGTTTGCCTCCATTCTTTATCCACTTAATGTAACTTGAACATATATTTATTGCTGTGGGATGTCATTCTGTATGCTGTGAAAATGTGTTGCTCTGATTGGTTGATAAATAAAATGCTGGCTGGCCAATAGCCAGACAGGAAGCATAGGCTGGATGAGCAGATGAGGAGAATTCTGGGAAGAGAAGGGCTGAGTCAGGAGTCACCAGCCAAACACCGAGAAAGCAAGATGACAAGGTAGACCTGAGAAAAGATACGAAGCCATGTGGCTAAACATAAATAAGAATTATGGCTTAGCTTAAATGTAAGAGCTAGTCAGTAATAAGCCTGAGCTATGGCCAAGCAGTTATAATTAATATACACATCTGAATGATTATTTTATAAGCAGATGCGGGATGGAAGGGACATAGGGAAAATTCTGACTACATTTTATAAGTTATCCAATTACATATCTTTCCGGCAATCTTTAATTTTCTCCATAAAAACATTCTGGTTTTGTCCACATTTGCTTTAAACTTTTATTCTTACTCATGAATGTAACCATAGAACCTATCAAGGATCACAATATATAGTGTGGGTTCTAGACTAGGAGAAAATTTCTGGTAATACTTTTTCTTTTTAAATGTAACAGAATCCGTTTAACTTGACTTATCCAAATCAATACATTTGACAAATGGCTTTGTCATCGTGGAGTATTGTATTTGTGTGTGTGTGTGTGTGTGTGTGTGTGTGTGTGTGTGTGTAGGTGTGTGTGTGTAAATGAGGATGATACACAATATATGTAACTGTCTCTGTCTGTTTGTAGGCCAGAGGTGAACTTGGAGTGTTTTTTTTCCTATTGCTCTCTACTCACTCACTCATTTAATTAAATGATTATTTTATTTATTTTATTTATTTTTCTATAGAAGGTGTCTCATTGAACCTGGAGCTCACACTAGGTTGTCTGTACAGTGAACTCCAGGAATCTTGTTTCTGTTCCCCCTGCACTTAGGTGGCAGAGGTATGCCTGCTGTGGGATGTTCTGTAGGTCCTGTGGGAGCCCATTCTCAGGTTCTTTGTGGCGTTACCCAGCAGGTCCGTATAGAGGATGATTAGGACCATGGGCCTGAGTGCAGGTGTTTGAGATGGTCTGCACTTGGCTGTGCTGGGGGATGGTCTGTATGCTCTGATTGGTTAATAAATAAAACCTGATCGGCCGTGGCTAGGCAGGATAAAAGGACAGAAAGGCAGAAGGAGACACTGCAGCCGCCGCAATGACCAAAGAGGCTGCAGCCGCCGCCATGACCAGAGACACTGCAGCTGCTGCCATGACCAGCAGCATGTGAAGACGCCAGTAAGCCACCAGCCACATGACAAGGTATAGATGTATGGAAATGGATCAATTTAAGATAAAAGCACAGTTAGCAAGATAAGGACAGTTAGCAGGAAGCCTGCCACGGCCATGCAGTTTGAAAGCAATATAAGTGTCTGTGTTTATTTGGTTGGGTCTGAGCGGCTGTGGGACTGGCGGGTGACAGAGATTCGTCCTGACTGTGGGCGAGGAGAAAAAATCAAGCTACATATGCCAACACATCTACCTGACTTTTATGTGGATTCTGGATTTCTGAATTGAGATCCTTCTGCACAAGCACTTACCCATCAAGACATCTCCTCAACACCCCTAATACTGTCTCAAAGTGAGAAACATTCCCACTCTCCCACAACTTGAGATGATAGACTCAGTTTCTTCCCTATACGCTTCTGTAACAAAGAGTGATCGGCATGTGAATGACAGAAAGATGAGGATGAATACTTTGAAGAACAGGGCTAGTTGTCTACTGACTGAGAAACTACACAGGAGTTGGTCTCATCATCTCTGTCGTTAGCATTAACATTGTCAGCAGTGTCAGTTATAAAATGCATTATGGTTGTATCATCCTAGCCTTGCCAAGTTAACCAAATGTCACCTTCACAGTAAAGTCCATGCAGCTCAACCAATTCAGAGTGAAAACCTCTACCCATTCTGAATCCCACATTATTTGTTTACACAGTGTATATAGCCTTGTAATGTAGTGTCATTTCTTTGGTAACTCTCACTACTTTCTGTGTTTACTTAGCGTAGCCAACCTTTACCCCACTCTTTATTTTCAATCTATCTGTGCCTAAATATTTAAGGTGTGTCTGTCACAATAGATAGCATACAGAGAGGTTGTGCTTTTTTCATCATAAAAATTTCCACTTTTTAGTGAAGAGTTTACTGCATTAAAATGTATTACAATGATTAATTATAATGTAGCTGGGTTTAGGACAATTATTTTACTGTATGTCTTTTTCTTTTTTACTGCTATTCATTTTTGTTTCTTTTTATATTCTTAGAACATATTTGAGAATTCTATTTTGATTCATTTATTGGTGTTTTCAATAGATAGTGTTGATTTGTGGTGATATTTTCTTTGTGATCTAACAAATAAAGCTTGCCTGGAGATCAGAGTGCAGAGCTAGCCACTAGAGGCCAGGCAGTGGTGGCACACACCTTTAATCTCAGCACTTGGAATCTCATGTCTTTGATCCCAGTACTTGGGAGGAGGAAACAGGAAGTGCTATGGCTAGGCAAAAGGAAAAACTGGTAAGGTGGGGTGGAGACAGGATCTCTGGGCACCTTTCAGTCTGAGGATTCAGCAGAGGTGAGAAGTCTCTCTAGTGGCTGACTCCTTTACATCTTTGATCTTTTTGCATTTACTCCAATATCTGACGCCAGGTTTCGTTAAGACCAATTAGAATTCATTCTACATCTGGCATCCAACTTTTAAATAGCACAAATTTTAAAAAAAAAAAACAAAAAACAAAAAAAAACAGCCCCCTGCCTGTGGCTTTGCAGCCACTAGCACAGGCTAGAGCTGTTCACAGCTAGAGTCATTACTCCACTGGCTAAGTTTCTGTTGCAGCCTCTCTGCAACAAACTTCCCAGGTGTGCGGTCTCAACACACTGCTGGAGTTGACCCCTCACCACCAGCCAGCTCTGCCTTTAGACAGCTCCCACCACATGTGGTTTCTTTTTTACCCACAATCTCTTGTGTGTGTTTCTCAGACAGCAGATTTCTTCTCCCAGTGAGTTGTGGACTTTCCCTGCCGCACCCTCCTTAGGCTGCTGACACCCACACAGACTTCTACTCTTCTACAGTCAGCCTCACATCTTCATCATCATCTTCAGCAGATTTCTTTTTTTTGTTTGTTTGTTTGTTTTTTTGTTTTGTTTTGTTTTGTTTTTTTTCGAGACAGGGTTTCTTTGTGTAGCTTTGCGCCTTTCCTGGAACTCACTTGGTAGACCAGGCTGGCCTCGAACTCACAGAGATCTGCCTGCCTCTGCCTCCCGAGTGCTGGGATTAAAGGCATGCGCCACCACCGCCTGGCTCCAGCAGATTTCTTAAAGGAAGGAATTAGTTAAAAGAGAGGGTTTTTCCCCCTACATTAAAAAATGGGAAACACTATTACAGTGGAGGGAGTTAGGTCTCTGTATGATAATTCTATGGACAGTTTGAAAATGGAGCAATTAAATGAGAGGATACTTAATTTAGATGGGATTTATATAATATCAATTATAAAATATTATCTGTTGGTCATCTTTGTTTTATCATTAAAAAAGTTTTAGAAAAACTTTTAGATAAAAGTTTTAGAAAAACTTGTCAAAACAGATCATAGAGATACTCAGACACAGACAGAGGAATTTAAAGGGGAACCAATCTCAGAATTGCACTATAAAGTTAGAGAGGAATATCTTAATGTTTTCAAACAGCCAACCTTAATTTATCCAGTAACCGTACAGGAATTGCCAAATAATAGCTATCCCCAAGGCTGTATAAAAAGACCTGAATGGAATCCTGTCGAAATGTTAGATTTAAGGAGATTCAAGGAAGCTTTAGTCTTTTATGGCATGGATTCACCTTTTGTGAATGAGATGTTAAACTCATGGTCAACTTGTAATAGAATTATCCCTCAAGACTGGAAAGATTTTGTTATAGCAGTCTTAGAGACTGGTCCTCAATTACAATGGAGGACTTGGTGAAAAGATGAGACTAAAATTGAACAATGAAGGAGGGCTAGAGGTACAAAATCTCCCAAGACCAACTTCTTGGAGAGGGAGATTATGCTAATGTATAAAGGCAATCTCTATATGATGACCCCACCCTGGCTTTATGCCATGCAGCAGCCTTGAATGCTTGGGATAGAATTGAAGAAATAGGAAAGAAAACTGAGTTATTAACTAAAGTTATACAAGACCAAAAAGAAACATTCACTGATTTCTTACAAAGATTGACTTCAGCAGTAAATATTATGATAACAAATTCAGAAGAAAAAAATGAATCTCTGGCATTTGAAAATGCTAATATATAATCCAAAATGGTAATTAGGCCATTAACAGCAAGATCAGTACCCTTGGATAAATGGATCCAAGATGTAATCAATATTGAATCTAATAACCATGATGATACTTAGATAAAATCAAAATGTCAAATGTTTCAATCACAGTAAACAAAGTCACCTAAAAAGTGATTGTAAATAGGGTATTCCTAGAAACAATGTTTTTTCTAAGAATAATCACAACAGAATGCCCCTCCCTTTTGGATTATGCAGAAGGTGTGGCAAAGGCAGGCATTAGACTAATGAATGTAGATCAACATGGGATAGTCAAGTTAATTCTTTGCCATCAGGAAATGACTTGAGGGGCCTCTTGCAGTCCCCCATGTCAAATTTGGTTCTGTTGTTTCCTGTCATCCTGTAGGAAACTCCTTCCCAGAGCAATTAAAGAATCTAATGCCTATTGTAAGAAACCATACTGCTGTGGATGATAGAACAGTTGTAGAAGAGAGAACAAAAAATTCAGGAGAAACCATAATGAAAATATTTTGACAAACTTTTATAAATGAACAAAGACCAACATTAAAAATACAAATAAATGACATCATCATTGAAGGGCTTGTAGACAAAGGTGTAGATGTAACAATAATTGTACCAAAATCTTGACATCCAAATTGGTCTCTTTGGGAAATAAATGTTCAGCTTTTAGGGACTGGAATGTTATCTCAAGTAAAACAGAGCATGAGATGAGTCAAATGTATAAGGCCAGAAGGACAGAGAGGAAAATTAAAGCCATATGTGGCTAACATAGCAATGAATTTATGGGAATGTGATTTGTTACAGCAATGGAATACCCAGATTAACATTCCTCCAATCTCATAAGCAAACCATAAACAAGCCTATGTTTCTGGGAAAAATATTAGAAGTTATTATAAAGACCAGTCACTGAACATTCAGGTTGTACAAGAACAAAGCACAACAGTTGTTAATATTTCAAAGGCATCAATTGCCCTAAACTTTAAAATGATTGCTAGACAAACATGTATGGGTTGAGCAATGGCCTTTAACATCAGAGACACTGTAGACCTTAAACAACTGGTACAGGAGCAGCTAAATATTCAGCATATTGAAGAATAAATCAGCCCTTGAAATTCTCCTGTATTTGTTTTTAAAGGAAAATCTGAAAAATGGAGAATGGTAACCAATCTAAGAGCTGTTAATAAGATGATTCATCCAATGACCTCTCTACAGCCTGGAGTTGCTTTGTCTTCTCTGTTACCTAAAGTATGGCCTCTTATAGTTATCAATTTAAAAGACTTTCTTCACTATACTTTTACAAGAAAAGATAGAAAAAAGTTTGCCTTCATGGTGCCTTCTTATGATAATTCTCAGCCTGTTAAGAGATGTCAATGGAAGGTTCTCCCATAGGGAATGTTAAATAACCCCACCCTGTGTCAATATTTTGCATGACAGCCATTGTAAATGATACATAAGCAATTTCCTCAATCTATAGCTTATTGCTGCATGGACAATATCTTACTAGCTTATTCAAATGTAGATACTTTAGAAAGAATGTTTGAAGAAGTAAAGAAAATTTCACCTTGTTTAGGATTATAAATGGCTCCTTAAAATATAAAGAGAAAATTCTACTAATTATTTAGAATATAAAATATTTCTACAAAAAAACCGGACCCCAAAAGGTGCAAATTAGGAGAGAGAAGTTGCAGACTCTGAATGGCTTTCAAAGATTGCTAGGAAACATTTCTAATCCATGGCCCATTATTGGGGTAAAAATTGATGAACTGAGTAATTTGTTTCAGATCTTAAAAGGTGACAAGTACTAGAATAGTCCAAAAGAATTATCAACTGAAGCTGAGAGATATTTGGCTTTGGTGGGAAAGAATTTACAGGATGCACATGTGGATTGTTTGGATCCAGAGCTTGATTGCATTCTAGTTTTGTTTACCCTCTATGCATTCTCTCACAGGAATATTTTGTTTGTGCTCTAACAAATAAAACTTATCTGGGGATCAGGGGACAGAGCCAGCCACTATATTAGACATAGAAGCCAGACAGTGGTGGCACACAACCTTAGTCCTTTTTAATTGGGAGGCAGAGATTCTTCTGGATCTCTATGAGTTCAAGGCCACACTAGAAACAGAGCCAGGCAGTGGTGGCACATAGCTTTAATCCCAGGACTTGAGACCTCATGTCTTTGCTTGGGAAGGACACAGGCTTTTAATCCCAGGAAGTGATGGCAGGAAGCAGAAAGATATATAAGGCATGAGGACCAGGAACTAGAAGCTTTTTAGCAGCAGTTCAGCAGAGACACTTTTGAGTGAGGACTCAGAGGCTTCCAGTCTGAGAAAATAGGATCAGCTGAAAAGTTGGCAAGGTGAGGTTGGCTGTGGTGCATTCTGTTTCTCTGATCTTTTAGGTTTCACTCCAATATCTGTCTCCAGGTTTTCAATTAATAAGACCTTTTAAGATTCCTGTTATAGCAGAGGGAAGATGTTATCTTAGAATTGATCTTTTTTACCACATAAACAGAGTAAAAAATTAAAAACTTATGTGGAAAAGGTCTTTGAGTTGACACTAAAAGGAAAATTGAGACTTCATCAATTAGCAAGAATAGAACCAGCAGAAATTTAGTACCTTTTCCTAATGATTAAATTTAAAATTTTGGCCATCAGGTGAATTTTGTCAAAGAGCTTGGAGTAATTTTTTTGGAGAGATTAACAACAAATATCCCGAAAGCAAAAGAATTCAATTTATAAATAAGAGAACTAACTGTATTCTTCCTCATATTGTACAGGGAACACTAATTTCTGGAGACCTACATTTTATAACGATGCAAACAAATCAGGAAAAGCAGGTTATAAATTAGGAAAAATAACTAAAGTGGCTCAAAGTCCTTATGATTATGTCTAAAAGTCAGAATTATATGCTATTCTGATGGTATTAATAGATTTTACACAACCTCTTAACATAGTTACTGACTCTCAGTGTGCAGAAAAAATTGTTTTACACATTGAAACTGCTGAATTTATTCCTGATGAGTCAGAGTTAACTTTGTTATTTATTCAGTTAAAAGAAATAATCAGGAGTAGGAATCATCCCTTATATATAACACATATTTGATCTCATATGGGTCTGCAAGGCCTTCTAGGACAAAGTCATGAAGAAATTGATCAACTATTGATAGGAAATGTGCTGGAGGCCTCAGAGTTTCGAAAAAAAAAAAAAAACATGTCAGTAGCAAGGGTGTGAAAAAAGATTTTTCCATCACTTGACAATAAGCCAAAGAATTTATAAGGAAATGTCCTACTGGTTTTTTATATAACCAAACTCCACTACCTTCAGGAAGTAACCCAAAAGGTACTCAAAGTGATGGAATCTAGCAGATGGATGTATTTCATTTTGTAGAATTTGGAAAATTGAAATATGTACACCACACCATTGATATCTATTCAGAATTTCAATGGGCAATTGCTTTGAGTTCTGAAAAGGCTGATTCTGTAATCACACATTTGCTAGAAGTTATGGTCATTATGGGTATACCTGTACAAATTAAGACTGACAATGCTCCAGCATATGTCTCTAGTAAAATGAAAGTTTTTTGCTTATTAAAATATAAAGCATATTACACAATCCTACAGGGCAAGCAGTTATAGAAAAATCAAATTGAACTCTAAAGGATTTTCTAAATAAACAGAAAGGGGTAACAAGGACCCCCAGAGAGAGACTGCATACTGCTTTATTAACTTTGAATTTTCTAAATGCTAATGAGAAAGGAACAACATCTGTGGAGAGACATTGCATAATAGAAAAAACTATGGAATTAAATCAGCCTGCATCCTTTAAAGATGTGCTGACTTCAGAATGGAAGCCAGGATATGTGTTACATGGAGAAGAGGTTTTGCTTTTATTTCCAAGAGAAAAAGAAAAGCTATGGATACCATCAACATTGATAAAGATTAGATTTGAACAAGAGAGACCTCTTAATTATGAGGTGATAGTTCATCAATCAGCATGACCATTCAATTTAAACTAACTTCTACAACTAACAAATGGTTTTTGTTAGTTTGATCAGATACAACTTTCCATAAGGGAACCTCCAAATAATTAGGCTTGGGGCATGGAATCTGATGACCCCTGGACAAATGCGACATGTAAAGTAAAAGGACAAATCATCCAGAAAAAAAAAATGTCCCAAGCAAAAGAATAAATTGGCCTATTGGTATATCACATCTCCAACAGGATAAAATTTCATAATTCTTCCTAAATGTTTGTTTTTGCTGTTTTCTACAGACATATAATGCAAATTGTCTTTTTGTAGTTAAAATCCAATTAAAAAATAAAGCTGGCTTTGAAGTTGGAATATGTCTCTCTCTGTCTCTAAACCCAAGCGTTTTTGTTAAAAGGAAAATTCAAAATCCCTGTCTTATGTTAGAAGGGCCACCTGATATGGGACAGGAGAAAAACCAAATTTAGGGACTCTTCTGGAGAAAAACCAAATATATATTTAACTTTTTGTCATAATATTTATGGTCATATAGAGTACAAAGTAATTTTAGAAAAGGGCTTCATCTAGCTTCCTGTACATGATTTGGAATTTGAGTCTCTATCAGGTAACTAGGAATTAAGATTTTGTACTCTGTATGTACATAACAAATATTAATCCTTTAACCCCTTTGAGATCCGCTGCATACGACATTTAAAATGATTAAGTTTTCAACAGTGTACCATGACTACACCTAACAGTGGCCTTTGAAGTCTCCAAAAGGATGATGTGGCCCCAAAATGATGATTCCACCAAGATTATAAAAATGCCACTAAGCTGAAAAAACATCATTCAAAGATCAAATTTGGACTACAAACTGCTCAGGACAACTTCAAGGTGGCTAGCTAAGATGGTCCAGCCTCACAGACTACTCTAGCCAGTACTTGAGACAAGCCCTACATTTTTCCATTACACAGAGACTAGACAAAATAATACAGCTACCTCTCCCAGGACTTGACAATTAACCCAAATTTTTCTTTTCAGGATCCCTTAAAGATGCTGTTGCCCTCAGACAGCAGGAAGTAATTTTAAGAACAGGACACCAACATTTCCAAGAGGTAGGGTAGGTGGTTTTTGGTTGTTCAATGGGTTATGCATATTTGTCATGTTTAGGATGGTTGGTTACAAGTTGTTATTGGTAATGGTTTAAAAAAAGAGGAACAAATGACTTTAGATTCAGAGTTCTTGTTTTGAAAAGAAAAAGGGGATATAAAAATGATAGGATGAAGGGTAGATTACTGAATCTACTTTTAAAAAGCAACTACTTGTTTTAAATGTTTTACACTAATAGGATCTTTGTATTTTGACACAAATTTGAGATAATTTTTTAGAACATACTGTGCATACATTTCTACTCTTGTTCAAAGTATTATACCTATACAACTCATTTACCAACATAATGAAAAATTTTAGCCCTTCCTTGAAAGTTATTATTACCAACTACTTAGGATAATAAGGAAATGCAAGTTAGTAATTGGTGACCTATTACAATCAAACTTGTAGTCATGTTAGGTATGTTCTCAAGGTATAACAGAGATATATTTTGGATAGACAAGTGGTCTTCAAATGCTTCAGGGAGCTACTGAATATGGCATTAAGATGTTTTAATAACATAGGTTCTTTTCTTTTAAGACAATGAGAAGTGTCTACTCCTGGCAGCACCAATCTACTTCAGAGGAGATGATGGGCATTGAAGAAACTCCACATGGAGTTTACTTTCTTTGTGGCAAAAGTTAGCCACTGTGCAAGAAACTGCCCTTGCTTCAACTGCTAACAGTTTGCTGTCCAAATTAGAAAAGCAGGACAGAAAAGAAATTGACTGCCGAACTTTGCCAAGACAAGGTAGGACAACACTTCAGAATATTCTGCTTCACAGAAAAGTCTGTCAGATATGCTAGGCCTATAGGCTGAAGAGGGATGTCCCAACATTGCAGAGGAATCTTGGGTGACAGTCCAGGCAGCCAATTGTTTCTGTCATTTCTCACATTTTTTAAATTTACTTGCTTGTGCTTCCTGTTTACTCATGTAATATTATTTACTTGTTGGGACTCTGATGGAGCTGAAGACTTTATAGTTAATGTTACCAGATGCAGAAAAGAAATTCACTAAAGAGGTGTAAAGTGTGTAAGGTTGAGAGACGTGAAAAGATAATTTTGGTAATGCAAGTTAGAATAGAAAGTGAATTAGGTACAACCTTTTGGGTTCACCAAAATAGGAAAGATATGGAGTATTTTCTTTGAATTTGTCAAATGTTTATGCACTAGACATTGTTGATGTATTTATTGCATGTAGTTATTGTACTTATTGTATATAGTTTTTCTTATATTAGTTACAATGTTCTTTTTTATTTTAGACAAAAAAAGGAGAAATGTGGTAATATTTATTTGTGATCAAACAAATAAAGCTTGCCCAGAGATCAGACTGCAGAACTGGAGGCCAAGCAGTGGTAGTGCATACCTTTAATCTCAGCACTTGGGCTCTCATGCCTTTGATCTCAGCACTTGGGAGGAAGAAACAGGAAATGATATGGCTGGATAGAGAGAAGAAGTGAGGATCTGGCAAAGATGAGAAGTCTCTCTAGTGGATGGCTCCTTTACTTTTCTGATCTTTCAAAATTTGTCTACTGCCAATAGCCCCTCAGTGTGTGGTGAATACTATATATCATCTAATGTATACAGGGATTTTGTTTGACTTGGTCTTATATAGGTCTTTTGCAGGAAACCATGCCTGCTATGAGTTCATGTATGCGATAGTCATGTTGTGTTCAGAAAACACTTCATAACACTCTACTCCATTCTGAGATCTTACATTCTTTTATTTAAAAAAAAATACAGTGAGATAAAACAAAAACTAAGATGCTGTACTCAGACAAAACAAACAAACAGAAGGAAAAGAGCCCAATAGAAGGCACAAGAAACAAAGGCTCACTCATTTGAACACCCAGGAATCCCATGAAAACACAAATTTGAAGCTGTAAGTACAAAGGACCTGGTATATACCATGAAGACCCTGTGTGGGCTGCCTTAGTCTCTGTGAGTTCATATATTAGTTGATCATGTTGATTTACAGGGTCTTGTTTTCTTGGTATCCTCTATACCCCTCTCTAACCTCTAGCTCTTACACTCTTTCCCCCTCCTTTTCTGCAGAATTCCCTGAGACTGGAGCGGAAAGATTTGATAGAGACTTTCCTTTCAGGACTAGGTGCCTAACTGTTCCCTATAGTTGTACTCATCTACTGGAGGAGTAAGCTTTTCTGGCGATGGCTGAGCAAGGCATTGATCTATGGGTATAGCAGAATGTCATTAAGTCACTTTATCATTAGTTATTTTTTTTTTTTAACAGCAGTATTACTGGTTTTACCCTAGGCCCCTGGACTATCTACTCTCAGGTCCATGGTCACCCAAGCAGTGCTGGGTTGTATTTCATGGAGTGGACCTTCAGTTAAATAATATAGATAATGGTTACTCCCACAAGCTTTGTACCACCATTGCATTAGCATATCTTGTAAGCAGGACACCATAGTGGATATAAGAGTTTGTGGTTGGGTTGGTGTTTATGTTTTTCTTTTGGCGGCATGCCTAGTACGTTCCTATACCAAAAGCACTAGAACTGAGGGTAAAAGATTCTATGTCATTACCAGCTAGACTTCTGCATGTTCAATAAGTTGTGTAGATGTTGCCTTCAGCAATGGAGACTTGTCATCAGTTTGTGGAGAGCAACCTATGGTCTTTCCAATAGCCTGGGTTGTTTGGGGATTCCCATTTAACACCTTTGGAAAACAACTCAATTAGATTTAATCCAGTCCTGGTATCAGAAACTTGATTTAGTGACAAGAGATGGCCAGTTGGGGCTGTCTCCCCAACTGTTTTTATTTAGGAATCTTCCACTGTTAGGATTCCACACTACCCCTCAAATTTTTGCTATTTCTCTTTGTAATCCCTCCAATTCCTCTTCTCTCCCCTTCCCCTTGAAACTCCTCCCCCCAACCCATTCATACCTATACTATTTTCCTTTCCTAATGAGATCTGTCCCTTCTAGTTCCTTTTTCTGTACCTATCCTCTAGTTCTATGGATTATAGCTTTGTTATTATTGACTTAACAGCTAATATCCATATATAAGAGAATACACACTACATTTCTCTTCTGAGATACCTCACTCAGCATGACTTTATTTTCTAATTCCATCCATTTGCCTATGAATTTCCTGATTTAATTTTTTAACAGTAGATTAATATTCCATTGTGTAAATGTATCATATTTTCTTTATCAGTTCTTCTCTTAAGGGACATCTAAGTTGTCTCCAATTTCTGGTTATTAAGAATAGAGCAGCAATGAACATGGTTGGGCAAGTATCTGTGTGGTAAGATGAAGCATCCTTTGGGTATATGCCCAAGTGTGACATATCTGGATCTTGAGGTAGGTCAATTCCCATCTTCCTAAGGCTCCATCACACTGATTTCCACTGCTGGTGTACAAGTTTGCATTACCACCAATGATGGATGAGAGTTCCTTTTACTCCACAGCGTCACCAGCATGAGCTATCACTTGCTTTGTTGACCTTAGCCATTCTGACAGGTGTAAGATGAACTCTCCGAGTAGTTTTGATTTGCTTTCCTCTGATATCTAAGAATGTTGAACATTTCTTTTAATGTTTCTCAGCCATTTGAGTTTCCTCTATTGAGAATTTGATTTATATTTGTACAGTATTTTTAAATTGGGTTATTTAATTTCTTGGTATCTAGTTTCTTGAGTTCCTTATATGTTTTGGATAATATTCCTCTATTGGATATGCATTTGGTGAAAATCTTTTCCCATTCTATAGGCTGTCATTTTTTCTGAATGATCGTATCCTTTGCCATGCAGAAGCTTTTCAGTTTCATGAGGCCCCATATATTAATTGTTAAATTTAGTGCCTGTACTAATGGTATTCTGTTCAGAAAGACTTTCTCTGTGCCAATGAGTTCAAGGCTATTCAGCATTTTCTCTTCTATCAGGTTTAGTGCATCTGGTTTTATATTGAGGTCTTTGAAACATTTGGAGCAAAATTTTGTGCAAAGGAGTAAGTATCGATTTGCATTCTTCTACATGCATCTATCCAGTTTGGCCAGCACCATTTGTTAAAGATGTTGTCTTTTTCCCAATGTATGCTTCTGGCTTCTTTATAAAAAGTTAGGTGTCCATAGGTGTGTGAACCTATGTCTGAGTCTTCAATTGAACATCATTGATTGATGTTTCTGTTTTTGTGCCAATATCATGCTATATTTATTATTATAGCTCTGTAGTCCAACTTGAAATCAGAGATAGGGAGACCTCCAGCAGTTTATTATTTGGGATTGTTTTAGCTATCCTGGATTGTGTGTGTGTGTGTGTGTGTGTGTGTGTGTGTGTGTGTGTGTGTGTGTGTGTGTTTCCATTTTAAGCTGAAAATAAAATTGTCCTTTCAAGATCTATGACGAATTTTGTTGGAATTTTGATAAGGATTGCATTGATCTTATAGATTGCTATGAGTAGACTGGCCATTTTCAGTATATTAATACTACCAATTCATGAGCATGGGGAGATCTTTCCATACTCTGATATATATTTTTTAGTTTTTTTCAATGTGTATTAAGGGGATACAAATTGGAATAAAAGAAGTCAAGTTTTTATCATACAAATATTTCAGTTGTTTGGTTAGAGTTACCCCAAGATATTACACATTATTTAAGAATATTGAACATTGGGAGGTGTTTTTTTTCCCTGATTTCTTTCTCAGTCTGTCATTTGTATGTCAGAGGGCTACTGGTTTTTGTGAGTTAATTTTGTACCTAGCTACTTTTCTGAAAATGTTTATCAGGTGTAGGAGTTTCCAGGGTGACTTATGTCATAGTCATATGATATATATCATATCATCTACAAATAAAGATACTTTGACTTCTTCTTATCCAATTTCTGTCTCCTTGAATTCTTTCAATTGTCTTATTGTTCCAGCTAGGACTTCAAGTACTATATTGAATAGATATGGAGAAAGTGGACAACCTTGCTTGTTCCTGATTTTAGTAGAATTGCTTCATTTTTTTTTATTTCATTTAAGTCAATGTTGGCTATGGGGATGAAAGAAATTGCTTTTATTATGTTGAGATGCATCCCTTTTATCTCTAATCTCTGAGGATTGTTATCATAAAGGGTTTTTGGGCTTTGTCAAGAACTCCTTTCTACATCTATTGAGATGATCACGTGTTTTTATATCTCTCAGGCTGATTATATGGTGTATTATTATCAATTTATATATGGTGAAACCTCACTGCATCTCTGGGATGAAGCCCACTTGATCATGGTGGATGATTTTTTTAATATGTTCCTGAATCCAGTTTGCAAATATTTTATTGAGAATTTTACATCTATGTTCATAAGGGAAATTGTTCTCTAATTCTTTTTCTTTGTTGGCTCTCTATATGGTTTGGGTGTCAGGATAACTGTGGCCTCATCAAATGAATTAGTTGATGTTCCTATTTGTTCTATTTTGTGAAATGATTTGAGGAGTATTGGCATTAACTCTTCTTTGAAAGTCTGGTACAATTTTGCATCAAAACTGCCTGTCCCTAGGCTATTGTTGACTTGGAGACTTATAATGACTGTTTCTATTTCCCTAGGGGTTAAAGGTCTGTTTATATTGCTTATCTGACCTTGATTTAACTTTACTAAGCAATGTGTATTGACAAAATTATGCATTTCTTTTAGATTTCCAATTTGGTAGACTACAGGTTTTATTTTTCCAACATAATATTTTTATTCATTATTTGGAAATTTCATACAATGCACCTGATCACACTTGCTTCCCAGTCTTCCAAGGTCTACCATCCAACCCTTCTGCCCTCTCAAAAAAAGAGAAAAAAGAAGAAAATATAGTAAGTCCAAGTTGTGTTGCCCATATTCTCTTGGAGTATAATCAAACTCCCAGTGGCCCAACCCTTAAAGATAATAGGTTTTTAAATTATGTCCATATAAATATCTGGATTTCCTTGGCATCTGTTATTATGCCCTTCTTTTCATTTCCAGTTTTGTTAATTTGGATTTTGTATCTCTGCCTTTTAGTTAATTCGGATAAGGACTTGTCAATCTTACTGATTTTCTCAAAGAAGTAACTCTGTTTCATTGAATCTTTGTATTTATTTTTGGTATTTGTATGTTTCTATTTTATTGATTTTAGCCCGGAGTTCGATGGTTTCTTGACTTCTACTCCTTTGATGTGTGACTTCTTCTGTTTTTTCTATAGCTTTAAGATGTGCTGTCAATTGACTAATATGAGATTTCTCCAATATTTTTATGAACCTACCTCTTAGAACATATTTCATTCTGTTTCATAAGTTTAGGTCTATAGTTTATTTATTTTCATTCAATTGTAGAAAATCTTCAATTTCTCTCTTAATTTCAGTCTTGAGCCAGTTTTCATTCAGTATTTAGTTATTTCATTCCTATTTTTGGAACCTTTCTGTTGTTTCTATTTTTGTTGATATCCAGTGTTACTCTACGGTGGTCAGATAGGATGCAAGACGTTATTTCAATTTTCTTGTATTTGTTGAGACTCGCTTTGTGTCCAAGTATGTGGTCAATTTTGGAGAAAGTTCCAAGTGAAATGAAAAGAAAAATGTATGTTCTTCTGTGTTTGGGTTAAAAGTTCTGTAAATATCTGTTAGGTTCATTTGGTTTATAATGCCAGCAAGATCTAGCACTTCTCTGATAGTTTTTGTCTGGATGACATGTCTATTGGTGAGAATAGGGTATTTTTCCTACTATTGGTGTGTTTCTTGTCCAAACTTAGGTGCTCTTTGGTGCAAAATGTTAAAACTTTTCATGTCTTCTTGGTGGATCTGTCTTTGAATGAGTATATAGTATCTATATACTCCCTAGCATATATTCCCTATGTATACTATATGAGTATATATTCCCTAGCTCTTTTGATTACTTTTTGAAGTCTGTTTTCTCCGATAAAATGACTACACCAGCTTCCTGCTTAGTTCCTTTTGCCTAGAATAACTTTTCCAACCTTTTATCCATTGGTTATGTCTATCTTTGATGTTTACATGTGTTTCTTGGATGCAGCAGAACAGTGGATCCTGTTTTCACATCCATACTATTTATTGTGGAATTGAGACCATTGATTCATTGATGTTGACAAATATCAGTGAACATTGTTGATTCCTGTATTTGTTGTTGTTGTGGTGGTGGTGGTGGTGGTGGTGGTGGTGGTGTGTGTGTGTATGTTTGTGTGTTTGTGTGTTTTCTTCCTTTGATTTACTAGTCTGGGATTATTCATTCTTTGTATTTTCTTGGATGTGGGTATCTTCCTTAAGTTGGAATTTTCCTTCTAGTGCCTTCTGTGTGGCTAGATTTGTAGGTTTTTTTCTAAATTTAGTTTTATCATGGAATATCTTGTTTTCTCCATCTATTGTGATTGAAAGTTTTCTGGTTATCATATTCTGAGTTGGATCACTAATGCTCCTTTCTTTATTCTCATTTTATTATTATTTTTAGATTTAGTCTTTACATAGTGCCCCAGATTTCCTGTATGTGTTCTGTCAGGCTATTTTTAGATTTATCATTTTATTTGACCAAGATATCTATTTCCTCTATCATGTCTTCAGTTCCTGGGATTCTTTCTTCCATCTCTTGTATTCTGTTTGTGAAGTTTGACTCTGAGATTCCTGTTCAAGTACCTGAATTTTTCTTTTCCAGATTTCCCTCAATATAGTTTTCTTTGTTGATTGTATTTCCACTTTCAGATCTTGAACTGTTTTATTCATTTCCTTGAACTGTTTGTGTTTCCATAGATTTCTTTTTTTATTTCTTTTTTCTTTTATTCTTCTCTCATATATTACATTGACCTTAGCTTCCCCTCCCTCCACTTCTTGGAGCCTCTCCCCCAACCTCCCTCTTCCCCTGGATAGCTCCTCTTCTGTTCCCCCCTCAAAAAAAAAAAGAAAGAAAAAAAAGAGCAGCCTGCCCAGGAATGTCCACCAAACATGGCCTAAGAAAATTGGACACAAACTCTCATATCATAGCTGGACATGGCTACACAGTAAGAGGAAAAGGGTCTCAAAAGGAGGCAAAAGAGTCAGAGACACCTTCACTTCCACTGCTGGGAGTCCCATGAGAACACCAAGCTACACAACCATGAAGTATATGCAGAGGACCTAGCTCAGAGTCATACATGGTCCATGTTTGTTGTTTCAGTTTCTGTGAGCCCCTATGAGTCCTGATTAGTTGATTCTGTGGGCCATGTTCCCATGGTTTGCTCCTTTTCTCTGGCTCCTACAATGCTCCCCTCCTCTGTGGAGTTCCCCTGACTCTACCTTGTGTTTGTCTGTAAGTCTCTGTATCTGTTCCCATTGTTTGCTGGATGATGCCCCTCTGATGACAATTGGGCTAGTCACTGATCTGAGAGTATAACAGAATATCATTAGGGGTCATTTCATTGACTATTTTTTCTTGCCAGTTGTGTTTGTTTCTATTCTGAGTCTCTGGGCTGTTCTGCCTCTGGTTCCTTATAGGCCCCCTCTCCTGATGTTGGCCTCAATTTGGACCAGTCATGGGTTGGCCACTCACACAAGTTCTACAACACCATTGCCCCAGCACTTCTTATAGGTAGACAAAACAGGTTGAAGGTTTTGTGTCTGGGTTGATGTTCCACTCCTACTGCTATGAGCCAGCCTTGTCTGGTTATAGAAGATGGCCAGTTTGGGCTCCTAATTGATCTTTACCAGGAAACATTGCTATGCTCACTCTCATAGATTGCAGGGAGTTTCCAAGGCACTGGATTTCTGCATTGCTCCCCAAATGTCCCCCAATTCCAGTTGCCTCTTTTGGTCTCTCTCATCCCCACCAGATATTTCCTGTTCCCATCCCTATCCACTGTTTCCCCTTCCTAGGGAGGTCTATCCAAGGTCTACACCCCCAGCCCTCCTCGTTACTTAGCTGCTCTGGGTCTGTTGATTGTAGAATTATTGTCCTTTACAAAACAGCTAATGTCCACTTATAAACAAGAATATACCATATTTGTTTTTCTGGGTCTGGGTTACCTCATTAAGGATGATTCTTTTCTATTTTCATCCATTTGCCTGAAAATTACATGACATCATTGATTTTAACAGCTGAGTAATACTCTATCGTGTAAAGGCACCACATTTTCTTTATCCATTCTTTGGCTGAGGAACATCTCAGTTGTTTCTAGTTTCTGGTGATTGTTAATAAAGCTGCAATGAATATGGTTAAGCAAGTGTCCTTAGGTAGGATATAGTGTTCTTTGGGTCTAAGCCAAAGAGTAGTATAGCTGAGTCTTGAGATTGATCTATTACCAGTTTTCAGAGGAATCTCAATATTGATTTAGATAGTGACCATACTAGTTTGTGTTTCCACTAGCAATGGAGGAATGTTCCCCTTGCTACAAACCCTCACCAGCATAAGCTGTCACTTGTGTTTTTGATCTTAGCCATTCTGACAGTTATAAGATAGATTCGCAAAATAGTTTTGATTTGTATTTCTCTGGTAGCTAAGGATGTTGGATATTTCTTTCAGTGTTTCTTAGCCATTTAAGATTCCTCTGTTGATAATTCACTGTTTAGATCTTATTTATTGATGGTTGTTCTTAGTGCCTGTCCTGTTGGTCTTCTGTTCAGGAAGTTGTCTCCTGTGTCAAGGCTATTCCCATTCTCTCCTCTATTAGACTCAGAGTATATGGTTTAATGTTGAGGTCTATGATCCACTTGGACTTGAGTTTTGTACAGGGAGATATATAAAGTTCTATTTGCATTCTTCTACATGCAGATATCCAGTTAAACCAACATAATTTGTTGAAGATGCTTTCTTTTTCCACTGTGTATTTCTGGCTTCTATATAAAAAGCCAGGTGTCCATAAGTATATGAATTAATGTCTGGGTCTTTAATTCAATTCCATCCATCAACCCGTCTGCTTTTGTGCCTGTACCATGCAATAAAAGTTTTGTGGTACAGTTTAAGATCAGGGATAGTGATACCTCTGGGAGTTCTTTCTTTGTTCAGGATTGTTTTAGCTATCATGGGAGTTTTGTTTTTGTTTTTCCACATGAACTTGAGTATTGTCCTTTCAAGATCTTTAAAGAATTATGTTGAAATTTTGATGGGGAATACTTTGAAACTGTAGATTGTTTTTGGTAGGATGGCCATTTTTACTATGATTACCTACTTACTAGGATCACCTACCAATTCACAAGCATGACAGATCTTTCCATCTTCTGAAAGCTTTTTCCATTTCTTTAAAGACTTGAAGGTTTTGTCACACAAGTCTTTCACTTTTTTGGGGTAGGGTCACCCTAAGGCATTTTATATTGTTTGTGGCTATTGTGAAGGGTGTGGTTTCCCTGATTTCTTTTTCAGCCCATTTATTATTTGTATATAGGAGGGCTACTGATTTTTTTCTTTAGTTAATTTTGTATTTAGCCACTTCCCTGAAGGTGTTTATCAGCTGTAGGAATTCCCTGGTAGAATGTTTGGAGTTGCTTATATATACTATCATATCATCTGCAAGTATTGATAATTTGACTTCTTCCTTTCCAATTGCAATCCTTTTGATCTCCTGTTGTCTTATTGCTCTAGCTGAAACTTCAAGCACTATATTGAATAGCAATGGGGAGAGTGGACAGCCTTGTCTTGTTCCTGATTTTAGTGGAATTGCTTTGAGTTTCTCTCCATTTAATTTGATGTTGGATATTGGCTTGCTGTAAATTGCCTTTATTATGTTTAGGCATGTTCCTTGTATTCCTGATCTCTCCAAGACCTTTATTATAATGGGGTGCTGGATTTTGTCAAAGGCTTTTTCAGCATCTAATGAGATGTTTATGTGGTTTTTTCTTTCAGTTTGTTTATATGGCAGATTACACTGACTGATTTTCATATGTTCATCAATCCTTCTGTCTCTGGGATGAAGCTACTTGATTATGGTGAATGATATTTTTGATGTGTTTTTGGATTTGGTTTGCAAGTATTTGGAGTATTTTTGCATCTATGTTCATGAGGGAAATTGGTCTGTAATTCTCTTTCTTTGTTCAATATTTCTGGGGTTTGGGTATCAGGGTGATTGTTGTTGAGGATTTTTACTCTTTTTTTAGGGGGGGTCCTGCCACACAGCTCCCTAACAAATTGCACACAGAGAGGCTTATTCTTAATTATGAACGGCTGGCATTAGCTTGGCTTAGTTTCTTGCCAGCATTCCTAAACTTTGAAGTTACGCATCTAGCTTTTGCCTCTGGGATTTCCCCGTTCTCTTACTTCTGTAAATCTTACTCTTACTCTATGGCTTGCTGTGTATCTGCGTGGCTGGGTGACTGGCCCCTGAAATCCTTCTCCTCCTCTCTTGTTCCTCTATCACTTCCTTTCTCAGATTTCTCTCTCTTATATATATTCTCTCTGCCTGCCAGTCCCATCTATCCTTTCTCCAGCCTTGTTATTGGCCAATTCTTGTTGTTTATATAATTGGCTATTGGCTAACTCAAGGTGTTTTATGCAGGCACAGTAATACAGCTTTATAGAATTTTAAAAAATGCAACATAAGCAAAAGTAATACATATTAAAATAATATTTTACTACAGGTGACTGTGGACTCATAAAAATTTGGCAATGTTCCTTCTGATGTTTGCAGATTAATGTGAGGAGGACTGACATTAGCTCTTCTTTGAAAATCTGGTAGAATCTTGCCTTAAAACAATCTTGCTCTGGCCTTTTTTGTTTGTTTGTTTGAAAAATTTATAGTGACTGCTTCTATTTCCTTAGTGGTTATAGAAATACTTAAATTGTTTATCTGGTCTTGATTTAACATTGCTAAGTGGTATCTAGGGAGAAAAGTATCTATTTCTCTTAGATTTTCCAATTTTATAAAGTACAGATTTTTAAAGTATGACTCAATGATTCTTTGGATTTTCTAGGTGTGTTTTGTTAAGTTCCCCTTTCTATTTCTGATTTTGTTAATTTAGATATTCTTCCTCTGTCCTTTAGTTAGTTTGGATAAGGGTTTGTATATCTTGTTAATTTTCTCAAAAAACTAACTCTTCTTTTCATTGATTCTTTGTATTTTCTTTGTTTCTATTTTATTTATTTCAGTCCTCAGTTTGATTTATTTCCTGCTCTCTACTCTTCTTGGGTGACCTTGCTTCTTTTTGTTCTAGAGCTTTTAGTTGTGATGTTAAGTTGCCTGTATGAGATCTCTTCATGCTATGGGGCACTTCATGCTATGAACTTTCCTCTGAGCACCACTTTCATTATGTCCCATAAGTTTGGGTACATTACGTATTCATTTTGATTGAGTTACAGGGATTCTTTAATTTCTTTGTTATTTATGCCTTTACCCAGCAGTCATTCAGTAGAGAGTTGTTCTGTTTCCATGAGTGTAGACTTTTTCTTGTGGTTGAAATCCAGTTTTAACCCATGGTAGTCTGATAGAATACAAGAAGTTATTTCAGTTTTCTTGTATCTGTTGAGGCTTGGGTTTTTGTTTTTTGTTTGTTTGTTTTTCAACAATATTTATATTTTATTATATTTTATTTTAAATATTTTTATTTTAATTTAACTTAATTTTACATATCAGCCACGGATTTCCCCCATCCTCCTTTCTTTCACCTCCCAGCCCTCCTCCCTAATCTACCCCCCATTCCCACCTCCTTCAAGGCAAGGTCTCCCCTGGGGAGTCAGCTCAGCCTGGTAGACTCAGCCAAGGCAGGTCCAGTCCCCTCCTCCCTACACAAAGGCTGAGCAAAGTGTCCCAGCATAGTCCCCAGGCTCCAAAAAGCCAGCCCATGCACCATTGACAGGTCACAGCTACACTGCCTGGGCCTCCCAAACAGTTCAAGCTAATCAACTGTCCCACTTATCCAGAGGGCTCGGTCCAGTTCCATGGGGGCTCTCAGCCATTGGTTCACAGTTCATGTATTTCCATTAGTTTGGCTATTTGTCCCTGTGCTTTTTCCAATCATGGTCTCAATATCTCTCGCTCATACAATCCCCCCTCTCTCTTGCTGATTGGACTCCCGGAGCTTCACCTTGTTTCTTATGTCCATTTGCTTGGAAAATCCTTCTCAGCCCTATACCTTGAGATAATCTTTATCTTTGATGTTGAGGTGTGTTTCGTGTATGCAGCAGAAGGATGAATTCTGTTTTCTCATCCATTCTATTAGCCTGTGTAATTTTGTTGGGGAATTGAGTCCATTGATATTGAGATACATTGATAACCAATTATTGATAATACCTATTATTTTGTTGTTGTTGGTAGTAGTACCTCTCTCTGTCTCTGTCTCTCTGTCTCTTTCTGTTTCTCTCTCTCTCTCTCTCTCTCTCTCTCTCTCTCTCTCTCTCTCTCTCTCTCTCTCTCTGTAACCGTGGTATGAGATTATTATTTCCTGTGTCTTCATGGATTTAGTTAACTTCCTAGGGATGGAGTTTTCCTCCTAGTTTCTCCTGTAGGGCTGCATTTGTGAATAGATATTGCTTAAATTTGAATTCATCATGGAATATTTTGTTTTCTCCATTCATGGTCATTGAATGTTTTTGGGTATAGTAGTCTGGGCTGGCATATAGTAGTCTTTAGTTTCTTAGAGTTTGCAGGACATCTGTCCAGGCTCTTATGGCTCTTAGAGTCTAGTTTGAGAAGTTGAGTGTAATCCTAATAGGTCTGCCTTTATATGCTATTTAGTCTTTTCTTCTTGCAGCTTTTAATATTTTTTCTTTGTTCTGTATATTCAGTGTTTTGATTATTATGTGTTGAGGGGATTTTCTTTTCTGGTCCAATCTGTTTGGCATTCTATAAGCTTCTTGTACCTTTATAGGCATCTCCTTCATTAGGTTAGGAAAATTATTTTCTATAATTATGTTAAAAATAGTTTTCTGGGGGCTGGAAAGATATCTCAGCAGTTAAGACTTCTGGCTGTTCTTCCAGAGGACCTCAGTTCAATTCCCAGCAACCACATGATGGCTCAAAACCATCCATAATAGGACCTGGCACACTTTTCTGGCCTACAGGCATACATACAGACAGAACACTGTATACATAATACATAAATAAATCTTTAAAAATATTTTTATGAGCCTTTGAGCTTGGATTCTTCTTCTTTTACATTCCTATTATTCTTTTGCTTGTTTTTTTATAGTGTCCCAGATTTTCTGGATATTTTGTGTCAGGAATTTTTTAGATTAAACATTTTCTTTGACTGATGTATTAATTTCTTCTACTATATCTTCTAAGCCTTAGATTCTCTCTTCCATTTCTTGTATTCTGTTGGAGATACTTGCTTCCCAATCTCCCTTATGTAGATTTTCCATCTCCAAGATCCCTCAGTTTGTGTTTTCTTTATTGTTTCTATTTCCATTTTCAGGTCTTGAACAGTTTTATTCATTTCCTTCACCTGTTTGTTTATTTGTTTGTATTTCCCCTTGGCTCTCTTAAGGGGTTAATTCATTACCTACATTTTTTTTGTTTGTGTTTCCCTGGTTTTCTTTGAAAGATTTATTCACTTACTCTTTAAGGACTTCTATCATGTTCATAAAGTGTTGTTAAGGTTGTTTCCTTGTGCTTCAGCTGTGTTAAAGTATTCAGGGTTTACTGTAGTAGGGTAGCTCTGACTCTTGTTGATTATGTTCCTCTGTTGGCCTCTAGATATCTGGGTTGGGGGCAACTATAAGTTAGGGGCCAATTTCTGAGTTTGTCTTTGTTGGATAAGTGTTTTTATCCCTTGGTTTCTGTGTGCTTTCTTGTCTCCTGGCCTAAGTGACATGTGTTTCTGATGACCAGTGAGTCCTTTGGCTCAGTGGGTTGCCTCTGCTAGAGTTCTGGTGGACTGAGTGATCTCTGAGGTTCTGGGAACAAGGTGAGGGGCTGTTGGGAGAAGGCTAAAAATGCTCTGAGGATGCCTTGGATGTCTGCGGGCTGGCAGGGGCGAGGACTTAGCTGGGGCCTGGGCAGCATCTTGGCTTCTGGTAGAAGGGGGAGCTTCAGTGGGAGTTGTGGGCCAGGATATAGTGATGAGGAAGGGGGCTGTTCTTCACAGATTTCTCTAAAAATTTTATTCATTTTCCCCTTTAAGGACCCTGTAATAGGACAGGCCCATAGGGTCAAGAAAATTGGCTCAAACCAGTTGCAAAGTTATGCACAGAACATACTTCCTTATGAGCCAACCTGGAGTCTGCCTGAGCAGACCTAGCAACAGGCGCTATCAGAGTTCCTGGTCACTGTCAGAGTTTCCTCCCAGCCAATGAGGGACAACCACACAAGGTCACCAGATTGAGACACAGCTTGGGTGCTGGGAGGAGGGTATGTAAGGTCTTCCCCATTATTGAATAAATGAGTCTGCTGTTTGTCTTCAATTGACTCCTGCTGTCTGTGTCATTGACTTTGGGCCTTCTCATCCCTCCTCCCAAGGGAACCATTAGGATCCAGCAACATCAGGAGCTGTTAAGGTCCCACAATAGACCCCTATCATATTCATAAAGGCTGTTTTAAGGTCTTTTATTTGTGATTCAAATATGTTGGAATATTCAGGGCCTGCTGTCATAGGGTTCCTGGACTCTAGTGGAGACATATTCTCCTGGTTTTGATTGTGTTTGAACATGGCATCTAGGCATCTGGGTTTGGACAGATTGTAATTCTAGGTACTGATATCTGGTCTTGTCTTGGTTGGGTGGGTATTTTGTTTTTTGCTTCTGTTGCCTTGTCTCCTTCTTAGAAGAGTGTGGTAGCTTTGTTTTTTCCTATTAGGAAATTCTTCTGGGATCGTTATAGACATGGCCACTGCAGGTTCCAGGTAAAATGTGTTTCTAGGTATTGGGAGCTGACACTTAGGAATGTGGATAGGCTGTGTGGGGTGGGAGATTGTGCATGTGGGTCCACAGGAGGAAGGAAAGCATAGTGTTCCACCAGGATCAGGTTAGTTACCTGAGATTGGGGGTAAAGAGTGAGGAGAGGCAGTTTCAGGTGGTCTGATAAAGAGCTTGGGATAAGATGGGAGGATTGTGTAAAGAGCTTGGGATGAGACTAGGGGATTGGACTTGGAGGAATATAGAAAGAGGTGAAGATCTCCAGTTATACCACTTGCTTAGCTGGCCTGTGTGGCCTATGGGTCCTCAAGGAATACTTGTTGGAGTTGGGTGCTGGGAAAAAGCCATGGGTGGAGATGGGGTGGAAAAGAGATGGGCAGCTGCAGCAGGTGGTCTCTTACAAAGCTGAGGATTTGTAGGAGTTGGTTTGAGAGAAGTTGAGGGAGAGTGAAGATCTCCAGTTAGCCTACATTCTTCCCTGGCTGGAGTGCCTAAAGTTTATTTTCAAATATGATATGAAATAAGAATGTTGTTTTCTGAATTTTCAGGACTCTTTTAAAAACAATCCATTTCCTTTCTATTGACTTGCAAAACTTTTTATGACTACATTTAAAAATGATGTCTAGTTCTTTTGAATTGGGTAAATCAAAAGGCACATAAAATTAATTGTATTTTTAAATATAGTTGGCTCTTTAGAGCCAGGACTTCCTTTTTTGTGGTTTTAGACTAATCATGGATCAAAACTGGATTAAACTAGGAAAACAAGTGCCTGTCTAATAACCTTAGTCACACCCTTCCCATTCTACTTCTTCCTAAATAAATTAGTGTAATAACTGATTATGTGGCATTTGCATTACATTATGTCTTATAATTCATCTAGAAATTATGTAAAGTACATGAGTTGTTTACAATCATATATATTGTTCTGTATAAGGAGATTGAGTGTCACCACTTTGTTGACAACTGTAGAGACATGGTCCTCTAGAACCAATTTCCCACAGTTTCCTACAGATGATGCATTCAACAAATTAATAAAATGTATTAAGAATGTGGTATTTCTAACAGTTTCCCAATGAAATACTATTTGCTTTTGTATAATTTTTCACAAGAGTATGTGAATTCAAGAGATTTTTTTTTTTTTGCAGTAGTAGGTTTCTTGTTTTATAACCTGAGTTAATCACCTTTAGAAAGCCAAAATATTCTAAGCATTGTGGCAAAGAAAGAAGTGATTGCTGCTTTAAATTGTGCCACTGTTCTATCATTATGATCCTGAGACTATAGTGTGTTCCTGTATCAGCTCTTGAATCACCTGTTGCCATGATTCTTTGGCACCGTAATGTGTAGATAAATAGAACTCTTAAGGCAGTATCTGTCAGCAAAGTTGCTTCTCTGAGTCTTTTGAAGTCAAAATTTATCTCTTGAAATTAAGTTGATTGGGCCAGGCGGTGGTGGCACATGCCTTAATCCCTGCACTCAGGAGGCAGAGCCAGGTGGATCCTTGTGAGTTCAAGGCCAGCCTGGGCTACAGAGTGAGTTCCAGGACAGGCACAAAACTACACAGAGAAACCCTGTCTCAAAATATAAAAACAAAACAAAACAAAAAAAGAAATTAGGTTGATCATGGTCCATGTGTGTATAATTACAAACTCTGGAATCCTTTAACTTAGGCAAGAGGTACAATGATGCACACATGTATGAAGGTAAATAGAGAAATGTATAAACACAAGAATCATAAAGCCCTTATTATGTTGCATGCCTTGTATGCCATTTATTTATTATAGCTCGTTTGGTCTTTGTAATAATCTTATAAGGAGAGCATTATTGTTATGTATTTTTGGATGTTCAGGACACCAACTCACAACAAGTGCTGGTAATTTCCCAAGACCATATTGTTATTAAATGCTGAAGTAAAGGTGTGAAATCATACAACATAACTTCACATTAATTCTGTAGGTAGATTACTGCCTATCTTAAACATGAATGTTTTGAACAGAATGTGAAGTCTTAGATTTGAGCATTTATAAAATATACAATGATATCCTGATATTAATGTCAAGATTTCCCTTTGCAACTGTTTTGCACAAATATGCATTGCAAACTTTTTAATGCCATGAGTCTTTATGCTTATATTCCATGGGCATCAATTGTTCTTGCCTGTGTCATTTGTGCCTACTTTTCTGACAGCATCATTCCATTTTTGTTTGAGATAAATTTATTACCCATCATAAAGAGAGCAACAACAAAAACAAATCCCTCTGCTGGCCTCAAATGTGTTTTAAACTAATTTAACAGGACACTTCTCTGGATATTGACTGGAATGATGCAAGATTAAAAATCATCACTGATTCTAATATATGTCACCCTGGTTTCACCCATTTCTTCTGCATTCTAGCTCACTGTTGCTATCATATCAGCAATTCTTTGTTTCATGGTCCCTCAGGTTTTCCTTCAATATTTTTGTTTAGCTAATCCATGTCCTTTTGGTCACTGCCTTTATTTCTTCCTGTTGGTCTAAGTGCAATTGTTGCTTGTATGCAAAAAATGGTCATATTGTACAGATTGTAATGCCTACCTCAAAAGTAGATATTTCCCATTACTCACTGTCTTTAATGGGACAATTTATACACACAAGCTTTGAAGTAGATCCTTTAACAATTGAAGCTAGATAGAAAACTAGCTCTGAAGGTCATCTCATGAAGGACTCTTTAAGATTGTTCTTGGAGTTCTGCTCAACAAAAAGTATAATAATTTAATGGATGTTATCATAAGCTTTCAGTCAATGCCAATAGTATAAATTCTAAATAGTTATAACCAATCATAGTGACTAAAGGTTGTAATGCAGCATCTTTCCAGGCAGAACATAGTATAGAATAATCTGTGGACCTGAAGGAAAAACTATATCCTGTCTTGTATCTAATGTCCTTGTCCTTCAAAGGCCCAAAAGGAGGAGACTAGGAGAGCTAAGACCCAGTGAAGGCAAACAATGCATAGTAATGACCCAGAGAATTGAGAGATTTGATTTAGATACTTAGGTTGAGAAGTAACAGCCAGTGATTCTAAGTCCTTTAAAAACAATGGTAGACAGAAGGGCAATTATCTACATATTTTAAGGGATGGCTGATACACAGGATTGTCTAAAACCCAGAACTGAGCACAACTGATAATGAAGAAAGATAACCTGAGAAGGCCAGTAGTCACAGTAAAATAATCAGGGAGAATAGCCAATAACCATTGGGACAGAAGATAATAAGAACTCCTATATTTGAGCAACTATAAAATAATTATTTCCCAATGTATCTCTCTCAGATAAATTTTTGGATGACTGTATGATCACTGTTGACTGACAAATTGATAACATTAATATTAAAAGAAAGATTAGCATAAAAATCAAAAGGAAAATGAGCATATTGTCTTGGCATATTATTTGAAATGAGACACATGAATATCCCAGACAGAAATCCAAGAAAAAAAGACCAAAGACAGCAAGTTATCTTGCAAACCAAATGAATACCATTGCCATCAGACTTCTCCTCTGCCATATTTGAAGATAGAAAATATTGTAAGTAATGTGAGAAAATATGGGCCCAACCAAGACATCAGTTGCCTGTGAAGTTGAAGGGTATTTGTGAAACTTCAGAATTACAGAATAATCATCATGACTTGACAGAAGGGCACCAGGTAAGGAAAAAGAACATCAAAAGCCACAAATCTAAGAACCAAAATCTCATAATGTAAGACGCTGATAAGAAGTAATGATGATTAATAAACTTAGCTTACTATAACTAGTTGTTGTGAAATGTCTGGTAACTTGTAACATGACTTAATAGACCTATGCTGAAATGGAATTTTTGATCCTGAAGATAGAAGTCTTACATTCTTGGAAATAAAATTTTGAGGTAGTTGAACCTAAATTGTCTATCAACCTCTATTTGTTCTTTCCTTCTTTCTTTTCTTTTATTCCTTCCTTCCCTCCTTTCTTCCTTTCTATTTTTTCTTTCTTTCTTTCTTTCTTTCTTTCTTTCTTTCTTTCTTTCTTTCTTTCTTTCTTTCTTTCTTTCTTCCTTCCTTTCTTCTTTCTTTCTTTCCTTCCTTCCTTCCTTCCTTCTTTTCTTTTCTTTCTTTCTTTCTTTCTTTCTTTCTTTCTTTCTTTCTTTCTTTCTTTCTTTCTTTCTTTCTTTCAGTGTACTGATTTCTCCTATAATTTTGTTTGGTTGTGATTTGATTTTTTTCATTTTGAGATTAGCCCTGCTGGACTAATTGATACTTGGTCTATTGCCAGAGTTATCTACAAACTCAATGAAATCCTCCTGCTTCAGCCTCCAGACATATCTCATCAACCCTTGGAAGAGACAAGAAAATTGCAAAAGTAATAAGTAAAAGAAGGGAGATTATAAAATGCTAAGTAAACATGCTGGAGTATAGCTGAGGAGGGATTTCTGGACAATGTATGGCCTCACATAGTGTAGAATGAAGTTGAAGAAGCAAGAGGAGACCAACTTAAGAATTAGGTTGACTGATTGTTTGGAAAACAAGAGATGGGTGGAGAGAGCAAAGTGCAAATTCAGATAGAGAGAGGAAAGCTAACTTAAGAAGGGATTGCTGAGATGAACATAGGGAGGAAGGGAGGAGCTAGGGAAAGGGCAGAGGATGGAGCCAGGTTGGACAAAACGTACCATGGAAAGAAAGCAGACATCAGAGAGACCGTGGAGCAGCATACAGACTTCAAAGGTGATTTCCCGGTGACCATACTCCACATGCTGTGGTTCCAATCAAACTCAGTGAATGACTTGAAATGTCATTTTGTCACTACCAAAAAATATCCCTAGACACTACCAGTGTCTCTGACTTTGGCCAACTGTTGCAGATAAAATGTCTGAGTTAATGTGTCATATGTTGTAGCTGTTTGTAGTCACACTGTATGGTTAAGGAGAAAGTGGATCCACTGCAACCCTTGATTTCAATTCCTCATTCATTTATCTGATGTTTATTTATTTGTTTATTTGCTTGTTTGCTTGTTTGTTTTGCAGAGCAGTGCAAACATTGTGAGAGAAGTCCATTAAGAAGAGTTGGGTTTCATTTTGTGTTCTTCCAAACAAAAGTAAGGCAGTAATTAAGCAATTGTCCCTCTGTTCCAACTCATGCTCTAGTTGGCTTTCTGGTACTTGGGCTGATACTCTGCAAATGACATTTCTCCTTTGCCAGCCACCTCCCTGTTAAGTCAACCATTGTTTGACCATCAGAAGGAAGTTTTAAAAAAAAGTCAAGGAAGAATCTGCTCAATTCTCTTGCTTGCTCTCCTTTCAGCCTCTCTCTGCCAATGTTCCTTCTCCTTATTTACAAAAATCGTTTGCTACAATTTTCAGTTTCCGTGATTACTGGAACTCACTCACTAGTCTAAGGTTCTAGGTTAGACCCCACCACAGAGTCTTTCCAACCTCTTAGAGGTCTGGGTCCTGGCTCAGCTCAGACTGCCCAGGCTGCTCCTTTAGTCTTGAGGATTCTGATGGTCCCAACCACCCTTGGTGATGAGCAGGCTTAGGGATGGCAGCTGTGTTTACAGGTCCTCTCTGGCTGTGGAGTGTCTTCATCTTCATAGCTAAACAGTACCTGGCCTCAAATTTCTTACATAATTTATTCCTGATAAATTAACTGGCTAGTGTCTACTCCTGAGTAAATGTGGACTAATTGAGACATGCCCAGTGTTTTCTGCAGTGAGTTTTGTAGGAAACATCTTAAAATTCCTTCTAAATGGGCCTCTTTCGGGAGTGGTCTACTCTTGCAGCTGTTGAAAATCAGGCCACTTGTCACCCAGCTGTCCCAGCTCATGTTTCTCTTCTGGGAATCATCACCCTCCTCTAAGCCACTACACCCACTCCACGTAACAATTTCAGAAACACAACTGCATGACTTTCTCATGCTTGGGAAACCACATGACAGGCATTGTCTATCTTTCCCTCAGAACATTTTATAACCCTTTTCCCAGAAGTTAACGCCAAGAATTCTAATAAAAAAATAAATCGATTACCTTGTTAAACCACGTGAGGAGATCCTTATGGTCTTCCACGGAGAGAAGCATGATATGTGTTCATGCTGCATGAAGTCTTTCCTGTTTGTATTTTCCCCCCTCTTCCTGTAAATAAAGCTCTTTAGAAAGAACAACTTCACTTCAAATGGCCCAATAGCATCCTTGTGAACTGACACATGAGAATTCGCATCAGCATTAGGATTTCATCCCTGTCTTTCTGCTCCTGGTGAAATACTGTTACTAAACAAACCTGAATGGAAAATGTAAAGTATTTCAAACTGGATATCCAAGAAGTCCAATATTCTGCTAAAGAATATCTTCCTGCATGATAGGAGCACATTGGAGAGAGATCACCCCATAATGAACTTCCAGTTTTTATATTGTATTTAAAGGCATAGAAATTTTTCATCTTAGTTACTTACTTATTCATTTGTGATGACTTTAAAGATCTTGTCTGAATTCTTCTATTATGGAGCAAGAAAAAAATTTATTATGGTATAAAAGAGAGACTGTTCTTGATAGAAATGAAAAACAACCAGTCATATTTCTGTGTACTTAATCCATTGACTTTGAATAAAAGGGATAGTTCTTCCCTGACTTTTTTTAGTCTAAAACTATTGTGAAGCACAGTAGGGCTGAGGAGGCAGATTGGGAAGGATAAGATGAAGATCTTAGTGAGATTTCCCCCCACCAGTACAACAAGAACCAATGGAAAATAATGTGTGTATATAGATTTCTACTTAAATTCTCTGAAAATATGCCAAGGGCACATATGAAACAGAAAGGTATTCATTCCAGAAATCTTGATATAACAAAATCTTAGAAGATTAAGAACAGTTGGTATATATACATATCAGCACCTCCTCTCAACCTCCAGCTCAATGAAAGGAAATGTCTAGTCTTGGCAGTTGTTGCCCATACACAAGGTTCTCTGTGTCCTTCATGTTTCAACCTAGAAAAGTGATAGATCAGATGCTGGTACCCAGCACTTCACTTCCACATGTAGGTGTTCTCCTCCAGGGGAGAGATGGTACGTCCATGGGATGTATAGAAGTTTTACCTAGTTGTATCAGAGAAGATCTACTAAAAGTAGGCCAAGATTCTGGACCTTAAATCATCTCTCTGTAATCTTAGTTTGGGGTCAGAAAAGGGATTGGAGAAAGTTGGTGAATATTGTTCTTCCTAGTAGAGTTGTTTTCTTAAGAGGACCAAGCACTAACCCTCCTCTAGTTTTGGAGCAGTGGATCAGAAGTTTTATCCATAAGAAATCCCTATTATAAGAACAGAATTTTTTTTAGGAGATTCCCAGAAGAACTGTCTTATTTTGAAACAAAAAGTAGGAAATTTGAAGTGTAAAGATTGCTTTCAACGCAATAGGTGTTTTATGGTAAGTAATTAAGAAAATGGTATGACTATGCTACCCCAATCAACTGTAGACAAGGTAAAAGTTTAATACAAAGAAACAGAGTCAGCTAGACATACTTCTGGGGCCAGGACAAGATATAAAGATTAGCTTTAAATACTACCTCTACCAAGGGCCCCAAATTTAATTGGATTAGTCTATGAAGCAATTTGTTTCCCCAGGCATTGTCAAAACAAAAGAGCAATGAACCAGCAATTAGTGGAGTCAAATTTGGTTTGATAATAATAGACACACACTAGCTAGAAGCTTAATAGTAAGAACTGAGAAAGAGTGGGACAGATAAAAGCCATTGTCGGTACAGGGAACTGTGCACATGCCCAAGGCCAAATCCTCAGAAGAGCATCAGAGACTGTGGAAAAGTAGACATCATTGATGTGGTGCAGACAAATAATTAAACAAACTAAATAACAATAGCCCAGGGCAGGAGAAATTATCTAAAATGCCCAGTTTCTATAAGATAAGCAGAGAGACAAGAGTGCGAGATCCAGACATGTGAGCAGAAGTAGACAATGGAAATTGCCTATATAAAGGCTCAGATGTCAGAATCATAAGATAAAGACTTCAAGGCAACTATTTTTCACACATTTCATAACCTAGAGGAAACAATGCTTAACAGGTAAATGAAGGAAAGATAACTCTGTCTCATCAAATAAATATCAGTACTGAGATAGAAGTTATTAGAAAAAACCACATCACTATCCCGGTGTAGAAAGCACAGTAACTAAATAATTTCCTACAGAAGCTCACCAACAGTGAGAATTTGCAGAAGAAAGAATCAACATACTTGAAGTTACCACAAGAAAGCTCACACAACCCAAAGAAAGAAATGAAGGGAAACTAATAAGGCTTCAGGAAATATGAAATTTCGCTAAACATCTCAGCATACTATATGGGTTAATGAAATGCTGAAAGGCAGGGGCAAGGCAAAAATTGCCAAAAAAAAAGAGTCATAATATTCCAAAATTTGATGCAAAATGTAAATCCACTTATCCAAGAAGCTCAGCTAACATCTAGTATCATAAACTTAAGAATGTCGCAGATGTATATGGACTGCCTAGTGTTAAAGACACAGAAAATCTGGAAAGCAGAGAGAATATGTTTATAGTGTACAGGAGAGTGTACGTAAGATTAATGGCTAAGTTTTCACCAAAAGATTATAAAATTCAGAAGGAATGTGATGACATATTCAAGATTTGTAAAAATGCACTATAAATCATGAATCACCCATCTAGAAAAATCTTTCAAAAATCAAAAATAAAATCACTCTCACAAATAAAGAAAAACTGATAGAATTTTGGGTATGAATATGGTTACCAAGAGGAGGAGAAGACATTCTTCAGGTTGAAAAGAAGTGTTAGTGCATGCACATGAATGCATACACACACACACACACACACACACACACACACACACACACAATGCACAAATGGACATCCATCAAGTCAGTTGCACAGTTATCCTCAAAACAAAACATGCTTAATTTCCATAACAACTTTTCTTAATGGGATTAAAAATTAATTGTATAACATAAGGTGGGTGTAATTGGACTATTGTGGCTGTAACATATTGAAATGTAATGCGGATGACAACAATGGCACAAATAAATGAGAATAAAGTTGTATTAAAATGAAGAAGTTATTAGACAATAACTCAAATCCAGGAACAAATAAGGACAATCAGAAGTAGCATCTAGAATATAAACATATCACATTGTGAATAAAACTTGTGCTCCTTTATAACCTCAACTTTATAAAAAGACAGAAAATGTTATAAAATAATAATTAGTACCATGCATCTTGATGTGCAGCATATATAGACATAACACATACAATAATGCCAGTTCAAAAAGAGCTAAAAACATAATTATGCATAAATATCTTCCCATATCCCACTAAAAATAAGGCAGTATATAGATACAGCAGACCGATCTGTGATGAGGTAAAATTGCAGTCATAACTCTGAGCAAACATTAGGAAAATAACTTTGAAATATAGTGAAGTAGTGAATGTGGGCTTCCCAAGGCCAATTGACACATCTACAATGCAACCCTTATATCTAAATCTCAGGGAGGGAAAATCACCACAAGAGTGGATGGAAAGATTGTAAGGATGCTTGCTGAGAGATTGTGTCTTCTAGAGATGATGGAGAAGCAACATGCATGAAATTTCACCAATATGGTTACCTAAAGAAGATCTGCAAGTGACACCACCAGTTGACATACCAACGTGCATGGGAGAAATTTCACAAGGCCCTGCACCTAGATGAAGAGTCACAAGCAATCAATGGCTGCTGAGAGGAGAAGCAGTATTTTTCAAGGATGAGCCCCGGGATACATTATCCAATCCCATGTGGTCAACCTCAAGCACATGTACACAGGGACTCAGTACGTTGTAGATCAATTGCATCTATATAAATACACACATGTGTATATGTATATTTGGAACTATAATAATTAAAGAAGTCCTGAATTTGAGGAGTTTGGGGATGGAAGAAGTTGGGTGGGGAGAAAGAGGAAATGAGATGAAAGAGTATTTTGTGCTGATGCCTTAGAGAGCATTCACGTCATGAACGAGAGCACTCACTTGCGTTAATAAAACCACAAAAGAAAGAACAGATGTAGTTGCCAAGCAAAGAAATAAAAACAATTAGGAATCTTCAGTCCCTGTGCCACCATGTGAGCCCTGCTTAGGTGATTCAGTGGGCCAGAAGTTTGCCCCACTTCCTATGTGCATATGTCATGGCTGTTAGCTGGATGTTCTTGTGGGACTTTTAACAGTGAGGTGTGTGTCTGACCTTTTGCCTGCTCCTGCAACAGTTTTCTTCCTATTGAGTTGCCTTGTCCAGCCTCAATTCGAGGGCTTTTGCCTTGTCTTATTTTATCTTGTTTTGTCTTGTTTGGTTGTTGTCTCTTGGAGACCTGTTGTTTTCTAAAAAGGAATGGAGTGGGGGGGGATCTGGAGGAGAGGGGAGGTAGGGGTAGCTTGGAGGAATGGCAGGAGGAGAAACTGTGGTTGGATGTGTTGTATGAAAGAAGAATCTATTTTCAATATTTTAAGAAAAGACAGTTATGAAGGAACGCTGTGTACAACCACATACCAGTAGAACAAAATGGACACGTTCCTGGAGACACAGAGATTCCTAAGGATTTATATGTACACAGACCTGTAATATATGAAGAGGTTGGCTAGTAAAGTGATTTTTTTTTCCCATGAAGAAAAGACCAAAGTATAAGACTGTTAAATTATATAAAATTTTGAATGTTAAGTAAATTCTTTTTTTTAAAGTAGAAGGAAGGTAGTTAATACCAAGAAACTCGTATTAGACAGACACTCAAGGCACAACAATGTATAAGAAGGATACAGCAATATCTTGTGATTATAGGAAAATATTACCAAACAAAATGCCAGGAAAACAAATCCTAGATAATGTAGAAAATAGTTTGTCATGTAAAAGTGAGATTTGTCCTCAGGAATATGAGTTGAATTTAATGCCCTAAATGAATTAATGCAGTACATCATATCAATAGAATCAAAGTCTAATATGTACAATCTTCTTAAAATAAAAAGTAAGTCATTAACAAAAGCCAACACCATCTTATGATGAAAATACTAAAACTGCAAGAAAATGTAGATTCTTCAGGTGATAAAAGGCATCTGGAAAAACAAGAGTGATAATAGTTAAAGACTGAGAAGTTTCTCCATCGCTGGTAACCAAGACAACATCGTCTGCTTTGGCTACTTCCATGTACCATGACTGTGGATGTTCTAGTTAGAGTATTTTTTTTTAAGAATGCATGTATCACTCAGGCTGGAGAGAAAGAATTTTTTTTCAGATGACCTGATCTGTATCTAGAAAGTCTTCAGACAGTGATGGGAAGATGGCCCCACTGGTAAAGAGCTTGCCCTACTTGTGAGGATCTGAATTCCATCCTCCACATCCATGCGGCAGTACCTGCCTATTATCCCAGAACTGGGGAGCTGGAGACAGGGGCATCTCTGAAACTTGTGAGCCAGTCAGTCTAGTGGAATCAGTGAGGTCCAGTGAGAGTCTGTCTTAAAAACTGAAAGAGAGGGGCATTTGAGGAAGACACTTGATGGAAGTCAACTCTGGCCTCCACATACAAACACACATTTACACACACACACACACACACACACACACACACACACACACACACACACACGAGAGAGAGAGAGAGAGAGAGAGAGAGAGAGAGAGAGAGAGATGAATGAAATAAAAAGAAGAAAATTCTGAGCTATGCAGAAAGAAAACCCATTCTGACTACCAAACTCAAGAAAGTCACAGCGTGCACAACTGTATTTATGTATGCTAGCAACACAAACTAAATCTGAGAATTAAAGACAGAAATTATAGCATCAAAGAGAACAAAACACTATATGTTAGAAGGTTTAATGAAAGAAAACGATGTCCATGCCATATAGCCTCTTGTTAAACTTGTTCTCAGCCCAGTTACCAGATCACTAGATGCTGACAGTGGTCAGTTCCAGTCTCACGAAGTGAAAAAAAATGTCCCAACCAGTTCAATGTCTAATTCTTAATCCTCTGACAAAAGGTTGAGAGAAGTGTTTTGGTTCCTATCAGTATATGTTTTAAATAAAATGAAGAAATGCATATTAATCCTCAGAGCATCAGCTCCGGGTATTAACATATCTTAATAGCTGGGTAGGTTATACTACCAGCTGTCATAGACATGGAAAATGTCAGAGGCTGAAGAAGGTGCCAAGGAATGATAGAGACCCCTCTCAGCACATGTCCCCTTCATCAGGACTGCCTGTTCCCTGCTTGACAACTGCTCTCCAGTGGCATGAGTCTTCAGCTGGTGAGAAAGAAGGATGTTTACATTTTACTCATACAAATTCCAAGGAAACAGAAGGCAAAGTTCGTTAAATAAATGATATCTGGGTATACTGTCATGACCTAACGGACAGGGAGAGCTTAAGTTACCATGTTTCAGGCCTGGTGCTTGACTCTTTACCTCAGCTAATATGCTTTTAGTGTAAAATACTGTGGAATGCTCTTGTTTTCATATTGCTTAATCAATTTTAGTATTTTGTTATTTGTTTTGTTCTTTCAAATTAGGATTTTATATTGTGTGAATGAGGTAAGGATCAAAGAAAAGAAAAACAACTCTAAGTATTTTTTGAAAGATGGGATTTCTAAAATAAGTAAAGAAAGAGAAGGGAAGAAAGGAGAGGGAGGGAGGGAGAGAGCAGGAGAGGGAGAGAGAGAGGGAGAGGGAGAGGGAGAGAGAGAGAGAGGGAGAGGGAGAGGGAGAGGGAGAGGGAGAGGGAGAGGGAGTCAGAGTGAGAGGGAGAGGGAGAGAGAGAGAGAGAAACTAGCAAAAACTTTGGAAATGCTGGAGGTTTGTATTAATCTTATATAGTCTACAATCACAAAATGCAATGGATTGCATCATCCCAAGAATATGAATTACTTTCTGATGGTTTTGGAGACTAGGATTCTAAGGCAAAGTTGGCAACAAGACTGGCTTCTTCTTAAGCCTGTCTCCTTAGCTTGCAGATTGCTAGCATCTCCCTGCATCTTCGCATGGTCTTTTGTCCATGCACATGGGTTCCAGTCTTTTTCTATGTGTTCTAATATTTCCCTCTCATAATGACACCAGTCCTCACCACAACATAATTGTAACTTAAATAAGCTCTTTAAAGATCCTGTCTTCATGTACAGTTTCATAAGGAACTGTGTTACTGCTTCAACATATTAACTCAGGGAACTCACAGTCAGCCTGCAACATTAGGAAAAGCTGCCCACATCCTTGGGAAGATAAGCTGCTGAAGAAATTTTAAGATAGCACTACCAGTGATGTCAGCTGCCAAAGTACCAAAGTGGATGTTCTCCAGAGCTCTGGTCAGCCACTGCAGATCTCACGTCTGCTTTCTGCAGAAGGTGCAGGAGCTGCCTGCCTGCCAGTGTCAGAGCTAACGAGGGCTTAGTCTTCCTTTCATCTTCCGTATCTTATGAAAGAGTTTCTTTTCAGAAGAATGTAAACCTAATCTTTACTGGGAACGAACTATCAGACATACCGTTTCCAAACATCAAGCTTGTATGACGTGAGAGACAAGCTAGAAAGATTGGTAGGCATTAGGTTGCACATTCATTATTTGGAAAATCGGCATCAGCGATGGGTTTCTATCTCATAAAGACAGAATTGTGCCTTTACATAACATGATGAGACTACCCTTTGTACACAGAAGTCATATAGTCTACCTCTCAACAACAAATTGATGCTAAGTAGGGCTCCCTCAATCTGTTTCTGGTTGATTTTTTTTAAATCTGATACTCTACATGTTTTAAGCACATGTGTATGCTCGAGTGAAAGCTAATTTTCCATTTTTTTGGTATGCATTCAGGCTTATGCTATGTAAAAAATAGTCATAAACATTTGGAATGCAAAGAAAAAAATTTTAAAAACTGCCTGTTTGGGTCATATATACACACTGTCCTATTTAGGGTTACTATTGCTGTGATGAAAAACCATTACCAAAGCAACCTGGGGAAAGAGGGTTTATTTGTCTTACACATCTACATTATACATCTACATCACTGTTCATCACTGAAAGAAGTCAGGACAGAAACTCAAGCAGAGCAGGAACCTGGAGGCTGGAGCTGATGCAGAGACCATGGAGGGGTTCTAGGTCCTCGTACACCAATCATTAATTAGTTAAGAAAAGGCTCTACAGGCTTTCCGACAGCTGTATCTTAAGGAGGCATTTTCTCAGTAGAGGCTCCCTCCTCTCAGATGACTGTAGCTTGTGTCAAGTTGACATATAACTAGCCAGCACACACATACATGTGCATCTTCTAACCTGCTATAATATAATATCATAAACTGGCTGTCTTATAAGCAAAGAAAATGTGTACCCAATAGTTCTTGATGGCAGGAATTATGGAATCAAGATTCCTGCTAAAAGCCTATGGTTCTTGTGAAGCCGCCTCTTTTCAGTCATCATGTAGCAGAAAAATGGAAAGCGCTCAGGACTCTTTTACAAGGACAATAATGTCATTCCTGAGGATAGGACCACCTCCCAGTGCCTCCACCCACCTCTAAGGGTTATGATTTTAATACCCCCCCCGGCCTAAAACCCCACAATTCTCAGATACAGGCAATCAGGAGTAATACTAAGGAGAGACATCTCTAGTTATCTTTTTTATTTGAGGACCTGCACATCATGTGCTAAGTCTTCAAAAACCGTCTTCTGGTGTTTTAAGCTAACCAGTTGGGTCTAGATGTTTGAATGGTGTCAATTCCATAAAAAGCTAGACTGAATTCATTTCATGATATGGTAAGTTTGTTGATCAGGAAAAATGCTGATATGGAAGCTACATTAATGGATAAAGCTATGTGTGTTCATATATAATGTTAATGGAAAAGGTTTTATTCATAGGAAAACAAACTAGGAGATTAAAGGTCTAGTTCATAACAAGGAACAAGTGTTGCAAACTCTGTGATAGACAAGGTAAAGTCCATGGCTAGCCATTTGACCTGTGGATGAAAGCTTAGAGGGGATTTATACTGGCCTTGGATGTTGGTAGAGAAGAACTCATCTAATGTCATTGTCTAATCATCCCTGATAAAAGGAAATCTATGCAACTGAGCATAAAGACATTATTCATCCATGTCTCTACAAGACCCAAGTTACCGATTACTGGGAAGAAGGGCTGATGAACATGTAAGCTGTTCAACAAAGGTCCTTGGTGTGACTCACAAACATGGCAATGTCCTGGGGCTATTATAAAAGATCCAGTCATACACACACACACACACACACACACACACACACACACACACACACCTCCCCAAACTTTCATATTACAACTTATTTAAATGAACGCAGGGACGTGCAGATTATAGTCAAAAGTTATAACCTGTTCTTGGTAAATTCATATATGTGGGAACTGGGGTTGAGGATACTTTATTGATTCTCACTGAATAACCATAATGTGTTGTATTTTTTTAAATTTCTGTGTTCTATCTTCTATGTGTAAGTGTTGAGAGCACTATTTTAATTAGAATTCATCGAATATCAGCCTCGATGTAATAATATAATACGCCATTATGTAATAATACAGTACACCGTGATGTAAGAGTTGAAGAAAAGTGTCAGCTCAAACTCTGTTCTCTCCAAAGGTTCATCACCTTAACTTAAAGTGAAAGCCAATGATAAGTTAGGAATATATTCAAAAACAGCTCACAAATATCTCTTCTGTTAATTAACTGTCTACACAAGGCATTTGTTATTCCTTATTGACAAGAACTTGTCTATCTGAGAAAGGTAGGCTTTATCACTGATAAAGTCTAAAATATAAATATTTCATCAAGATCTATAATACTCTTTGAAAGTCATTTTACTCCTGAGAGTTCTGCCAAGCGGAATATGTCCTCAGTGTGTTCAATGTTTTAAAATTCTTGACCTATATAACTTGAAAGTATATAAGATCCTAATTTTCAGTGTTGGATTTATTCATATTTTATTAGAAGGAAAATCTCCTATCATTTAAAGTGACCTTGAACATACATTCTATTAGCATCATATGTTAGAGGTAAAATAACAAGATTTTTCTAGAATAAGAAGTGGTAGATCTCAGATGATATCCCCAAATGTCATTATCCATAGATTGTCACACTCAGACACTTTTGTTTATATATGCAGACAGGATGTAACATGTAACGGGTTTGAGTGACCGTGCCCCAGTATTCCATATATTCTGAGGTTCAAAAAAGCTGAAAATAGCTGAGCATTTAAGTGTAGGTGTTTTGAGATACTTGGGAGCTGGCCAAAGAAAAACAAAGGACTTTGAAGTGACAGCAATCCAAACAAATTTCAACAAGATATAAGTTTAGTTTGCTAGACATACTTGTGAGAAAAATCCATCACAACATACTGCAATCCAGCATGGTAACGGAACTATAATATAGGAAAGGAGAATGTCAAGAGAACCTCCATGGCAGAAGGGGTGAAATGGGTTTGCATGTCTAGGCATTGTTTCTCAGTGGTATAAGAAAGCAGTAGGTTAAGGTTTCTGTAGCCCAGGAGTTTGTCTTTCTGTGGCAGGCAGATGTTACTTGGTGGTTTTGTGAAGCATACAAAGCAGCCAAGCTCTACAGGACTAAAGATGCTTTATTGGGCTATTTATAGCAATTGTATGTAAGACACTGGAGTTCTGTGCTGTCCAGTTTTGAAGCTAATGGTTCTCAGCCTATGGTGAAGAAGTAAACAACCTAAGGGCCAATAGACAGAAGCTAGCCCTGCCTCATCAGGTAATAACAGAAGCATCCTGGCAAAGAGAAATGACCTGTTTAAAGGAGTACAGCTTCCAGAATTCAGAGGGTGGTAAAATTATGGCCATCAGTTGTCCTGAGGTGTGCAAGACCAGCTCTGTAGGGGCATAAGTGAAAATCTGGAGCCATATTTTTGTGGCTTTCCATGTTTGTTTACTACAAGCTTGACTGTTTCAACACAATAAATGTTTGTGTTTGTAATGACATAACATATATGACAATGGTCCCATGTGGTTATTGTGGTGACGTCTATTACCTAGTGAGATGGTGGGCATCAGAGCCCAGTCGTGTAAAGTATTATTCATGTGTCAATAACACACAAGTCAGGTATACATTATAGTGTGTGTTATATAATAGTGGTAGTATATCATTATGTGGTGAATATACATTTCTTAGAGTATTCCTGTTGTTTCAGAGTTTACTTCTCATTATGCTGTATGAAGTATTTCAAGATTCTTTTGTGCTTGAGCATATGATACTGGAGATCAAACCAGGGCCTTATGTAGTCTAAGCATATTCCCTGCTACTGAGTAACATTTTCACATGTTTTTGTTTTGTCTTGTCTTGTTTTTACTTCTCAGTATCTATATCTATTTTTTAAAGTTAGAAGTATAGCAACACAATGCCTCTTGATGACATTCTCCTATATCCATAGATCACTGTCTCACTTAGCCCTCAATGGAGAACCTTCCTCCTGTAATAAGAAAGGAAGAAGTCAAAGTATCATTATTTGCAGATGATATGATAGAGTATGTAAGTGACCCCAACAATTCTGCCAGGGAACTTCTACAGCTGATAAACACCTTCAGGTAACTAGATAAATACAAGAATAACTCAAAAATCCATCAGTCACCCTCCTATATACAAATGACAAATGAACTAAGAAGGAAATCAGGGATACAACACCCTTCACAATAGCCATAAATAATATAAAATATTTTGGGGTAACTCTAATCAAGTACATGAAAGACTTCTAAAAAAAAAAGTCAAGTCTTTGAAGAAAGAAGTTGAAAGAGATATCAGAAGATGGAAATATCTCCCATGCTCATGAATTGGTAGGATTACATAGTAAAAATAGCTATCCTACTAAAATCAATCTACATATTCATTGCAATTTTCTTCAAAATTCCAACACAATCCTTTTCAGACATTGAAAGGACAATACTTGACTTTATATGTAAAAACAAACAAACAGTATAGCTGAAATAATCCTGTAAAATATAAGAATATCCAGAGGTATCGCCATCCCTGATTTCAAGCTGTACTACAGTGCTACAAATAAAAACCATATGGCATTAGCATAAAAACAGATATGTTGATTAATGGAATCGAGTTGAGAACCCAGATGTAAATCTATATAACTATGGGCACTTGATTTTTGATAAAGAAGGTATCCATACACAATGGATAAAAGAAAGCATCTTCAACAAATTGTGTTGGTCTAACTGGACATCTGCATATAGAATAGTGCAAATAAATCCATATCTATCACACTGCACAAAACTCAAGTCCACTTGGATCAAAGACCACAACATAAAACAAAATACTCTGAACCTAATAGAAGAGAAATGGGGAATAGCCTTGAACTCATTGGCATAGGAGACAACTTCCTGAACAGAAGACCAGTATCAATAGAAGACTAAGAACAACCATCAATAAATGGGATCTCATGAAACTGAAAAGTTCTGTTGTGGGATAATGCTGTTGTACACTGGTTTAATAAAACACTGATTGGTCAGTAGCCAAGAAGGAAGTATAGGCAGGGTGAGCAGACTAAAGAAATGCTGGGAAGAGGAAGAGCAGAGTCAGGAGTCACCAGCCAGACACAGAGGAAGCAAGATGTGAAGGCAGAACTGAAAAAAGGTACCAAGCCACATGGCTAAACATAGATAAGAATTATGGGTTAATTTAAGTGTAAGAGCTACTCAATAGTTAGCCTGAGCTAATAGCAGAACAGTTATAATTAATATAAGCCTCTGTGTGATTCTGTGTCCCAGGCAGGACACAGAAAAACTTCCAACTACAAAGATCTATAAGGCAATAGGACAAAACAGCAGCCTACAGAATGAGAAAAGATTTTCACTAACTCCACATCTGATAGAGGGCTAATATCCAAACGTATAAAGAACTTAAGAAACTAGACATCAACAGATCAAATAAATTAAAATTAGGTACAGATCTAAACAGTGAATTCTCAAAAGAGGAATCTCAAATGACTGAGAAACACTTAAAGAAATGTTCAACATTCTAAGCCATCAGAGAAATGCAAATCAAAACTACTTTGAGATTCCATTTTACATCTGTCAGAATGGCTAAGATCAAAAACGTAAGTGACAGCTCATGCTGGTGAGGGTGTAAAGGGGAACAGTCTTCCATTGCTGGTGGGAGTGAAAACTTGTACAGCCACTATAGAAATCAATACGAAAGTACCTCAGAAAATTGGGAATCAATCTACTTCAAGACCCAGCAATACCACTCCTGTGTACATATCCAAAAATGCTCCATCTTACCTTAAGGGCACTTGCTCATCTATGTTCATAGCAGTTTTGTCATAATAGCCAGAAATTGTAAACAGGCTAGATGTCTCTCAGCTGAATAATGGATAAAGAAAATGTGGTACATGTACACAGTGGAGTACTATTCATCCATTAAAAAAAATGACATCATGAAATTTGCAGGCAAATGGATGAAACCAGAAAATATCATCCTGAGTGAGGTAACCCAGACTCAGAAAGACAACATGCTATGTACTCACTTATAAGTGGACATTAGCTGTTAGATAAAGGATAACCATGCCACAATCCACAGACCCAGAGAAGCTAAGTAACAAGGAGAGTTCAATGAGGGTGGGGGGATGCATGGATCTCCCTGGGAAGGGGAAATAGAATAGATTTTGCTGGTAGACTGGGACTAGGTGATGATGGGAACAGAAGGGATCAGGCTGGAAATGGGAGTGTAGAGGGAGAGAGTATGGAGAGAAGACTGGAATTGGAGGGCACCTGGAGGATGATGTCAAAATCTAGTGCAGTGGAGGTTTCCTTGAACCTATGAGGGTGACCCTAATGAAGACTCCTAGTAAAAGGGGATAGGGAGCCTGAATTGACCATTTTCTGTAACCAGGCAAGGCACCCAGTGGTGGGACTGGGACACCAACCCAACCACAAAACCTTTGGCCTATCACCTGCCCTGCCTGCAAGATGTGCTGGAGCAAGGATGGCTGGCTCAGTGTTTGTGAGAGTGGCCAGTCCATGACTGGGCTAACTTGAGGCCCAGGCCACAAGAGGGAGCCCATGCCAGTCCCTGCTTGCTTGGATAGACAGGAACCTGAAGCTGGATGGCCCAGATATAGGGTAGAACCAAACATGACTGGCCAAAAGCAATATATATATATATCAATGAAATGATTCCTAATGATATTCTGCTATCCTCATAGATCTGTGCCTGGCCATCAGAGAGGCTTCCTCTGTCAGCTGATGGAAGCAGATGCAGAGACCCACAACCAAACAACAGGCAGAGCTCCAAGGATCCTGCGGAAGAGGGGAGGAAGGTGTAGGAGCTAGAGGAATTGAGAACATGGCCCACAGAATCAACTAAGCAGGGTTTATAGGGATTCACACACACAGAAGCAACAATCACGGAGATGCTATGGGTCGAACTAGGTTCTCTGACTACACGTTGTGGTTGTGTAGCTTGGGTGTTGGGACTCCCAACAGTAGGAGTAGGGTCTGTCTCTGATTCTTGCCTGTTTTTTTGGATCCTTTTCCTCCTACTGGGTTGCCTTGTCCAGCCTTGTTATGAGATTTTGTTCTTAGTCTTATTGCACCTTGTTATACTGTGTTCAGTTGATATTCCTGGGAGGCATGCCCTTTTCTGAAGAGAACTGGAGAGGCCGTAAATCTTGGGGAGAGAGAAGGTGCGGGGAGGAGGCTAGGAAGAGTAGAGGGAGGAGAGGATGCAGTCAGGATGCACTGTATAAGAAAAGAATAAATAAAAAGAAAAAAGAATAAATTAAATAATTTTGGAATTATGGTGTAATGATGAAGCCTCAGAACCTAGAAAATTTCCCAGAAACCAGGTAGAAAACAACTATTATTTTGTGTACACACACATACACAGAGGCATATCTAAGAGAGGAGAGAGAGAGAGGCACAAGTTAGTTTAAATGAGCCAAAATCATATTCCTGAATAATTAATAAGGATAGGGGTTATTTTGACATCAGATTACAGAATAAGAAATTATCAAGTATCTATGCTAATAACAGATAATTGGCACTATGTTGGGACTGATTTTTTTTAATGTTTTGTATATCAACCCAGGTATACATTAAAAATAAAGACAAAGCCTAAGAAGTTTCTGCTTGCTTGCCAGACTGCCAGACAATTATAGGGTATGAAGCATGGTTCAGAAGTGTGTTGGTTTCTATAGGATCTTTATACAAGAATGTTACTAGATTGCTAAAACATTTAGTGATTGGCATACAGTCATGAGTTGACCATTGCAGGCTAAGTGGACGCTCACAGGAAAAGAGAAACTCAGCTTCCCCCATCCATATTCCATTTAGTTTTCTGATATATACAAGAAGTTGTAGGGGGAAACCTGTAACTCCTTGGTGTTTCAGTGGATTACATAATCCCTGCCTCCTCTGGGCTGGTTTTTACTCGTCACTATCTACAAAGCTTCCACCTTTGACTGCCTAGGGGCAGGATTCTGTCCAAACAAGAAGAGGGAGTACAGGGTGCTGTCTGCCACCAGCTGGAGTGTGTCTGTGCTTGACACTTAGTAGTCTATCCAGAAAATAGATCTCCCGTCTCGAAAATGGGTAAGGTCTGATAAGTTTGAGGACTATGCATATGGAGTGCTTGTGAGAAGTGTGGTTGACAACAATCGAATTACATATGTGCTCAGAACAGATAACAAGGAAAAAAGCTTGGGTGGCCATAACAGCTCACTAAGATTTCAGCATTAATTACTGATAAGGATGTAGGAACAGAGATGCAGATGTACTTCTCTCCTGGCTTCTCCCCAAGGTCACTGATATTATCTCCAGTGATATAGCCATAGTTAGTTGGGAATTCCCAAGAGACTAGTGTCTATAATCTATGAAGGGGGATGGATGATAGCAAGGCTGTCTTCCAAGTGTAACTTGCTAGAGCTGTCCATTTTCTTACCTTTGGCAAGTAGTCACTTTCTCACTTGGGTGTGGAAGTGTAAAGAAAGGTATAATTTCTTGACCTTTGACTCAGGGGGGGGTCTTTAATTTATTTTTATAATTACCTTGAGATCGTTTGTATGTTGTCTGTGACTGCCTGAGAGTGTGTGCACATGAGTGCAGGTAACTGGAAGAGTGCAGAGGCTGGAGTTACAGTTGGCTGTGGACTGTCCAACATGGGGCTAGGAATGAGACTGTGTGGTCTGGAAGAGCAGAGCATACTCTTAACAGATGAGCATCTCTCCATGCCCCCAAAGAAATTCTTAAAAGGAAACTACTAAGTTCTTTGGTCTAATACCCTTATTCTTTCTGCATGGGCATTTATGTGAAAAATTGGAGCTATGCATAAAGAAGGGTAGAGATTGATTAGCTGAAGGTCACAATAACAGAAATAAGGCTACTTGAAGTAATAATTGTAGTTCGTTTTAGAATATTTCAGGGCTATATTGTAGGGAAAGAAGTTTTGGAGCACTTCAGAAAATGAGAGCTTGTGGCAAGCTAACAGAGGATGTGAATTCTAAAATATAAGCCTGTTGAAAGTGTTTTAAGAAACTTATGATGTAAAGTTTTTGTACAACTGTATAAATACGCTAAGTGTGTTTAAATGATCTCTTTGATTAAAATGCCATAAGGCATGCTGTTTATGTTAAAGTAGGTCAGTCAGTGTCTAATCCAATAGTTCAATAATGTCGTCTTGAAGGTTTCTTAAAATGTTACTTCCTGGTCAGGTGGTGATGGCAGTGGTGCACGCCTTTAATCCCAGCACTCACTTGGGAGGCAGAGGCAGATGGATGTCTGTGAGTTCCAGGCCAGCCTGGTCTACAAAGAGAGTTCCAGGACAGTCAGAGCTACACAGAGAAACCCTGTTTTGAAAAACAAACAAACAAATAAAAAGTAACATTTTAAGTGTAACATCCAGAGATCTAGAGTTTCCTGAAAACTCCTAACTATAACTGATTATATTCCTGTGCTTCACATCCATCAAAAATAATTTCTCTCTTTGTATGTTTTTGTTGTTTCAAGAATGAAAATAAGTCATCAGTAACAACCACCTTAAGGGTCCTATACAACATATAACTGCATGCGATATGGAAACCTTCTAAGTAAAACATGTGGTGACGTTTGTATTTGTCATATTTCTGTTGCTGTGATAAAGCACAATGACCAAGGTGACTTATGAAAGGAAGTGTTGAACTGGGATTATGGTTTCATAGGGTTCATGTTCGTGATGATAGAGTGGAGGCATGGTGGCAGGTGGCTGGAGCTGCAGCAGAGAGCTCTCATCTTGGTCCACAGGCAGAAGAGGAACACTAACTCAAAACAGCAAGAGTCTTTGGAAATCCCTCTCCAGTGATACACCGCCTCCCAAAAGGCCACACCTCCTGATCTTTGCCAAACAGTTCCACCAACTGGGGGTCAAGTACTGAACAGGTAAGCCTGTGGGCACGTCTTCACTCGGACCACCACAATGTTTTAGCCTGTTGCTTGTCCACATCTCGTTGTTGTAATCATCCTGTATTGTACAGCACTCTTTAATGATGAGTGTACAGAAAAGTCATTACAGACCACATCCCAAATCCCAGGCTGTTCAATCTTAAAGTAGAAGTTGCCATGCACTGCGCTACTTAATTTTCTGGATAGAATATGGTACTTTGAAAATGTGTCTGTGTTTAATCAGTCTTCTCAAAGTATATACTTAGATGGTTTTCACCCAATCTGTTCATCTATTTTACAGAATGAAGATATTTATGAAAATATAACTTGGAGACTTACAGTTGCACGAAGATGTAGTAACATGCGCCCCCCCCCCAGCACACCTGCGAAATAGCTTCCCCTTATTGCCTCAAATTCCTGTATATGACTAAGGAAAGAATTATGGAAAATCCTTGAATTGTTGAAAGAATGTAGGCTTCCAAGGGACCATAAGGACTGAGCAACAATAGGCCTATGAGTCCCCCTGTTTGTATTGTGCCCTATATATCCTAGACAAGGTACTATGGAGGACCCCATACCCAACCTCCAGGGTTAGTGGAAGCCAAAGTCACAAGAGCAGATGCCAATACCAATGCAGTTCAGCTGTTAAGACACTTGCTAAGAACTTTAAAGTGGCTATCATTGTGATGCTTAATAAGAAAAATTGTCTTAAGCTGGGTGGTGGTGGCACATACCTTTGATCTTAGCACTCGGGAGCAGAGTCAGGTAGATCTCTATGAGTTCAAGGCCATCCTGGTCTACAGAGCGAGATCCAGGACAGGCACCAAAACTACACAGAGAAACCCTGCCTTGAAAAATCCCCCGCAAAAGAAAAGAAAAGATAAATAAGGAATAAGCAAGCTTGAGTGAGAACAGAAATTATTTTAAAACCTCCAAACATAAGAATAGATTTTCATGCAGTTGTGGGTAAATAAAAAATGAGCTAACATCATGTCACTAGTATTCTGGTGAGGCAAGACAGAGAAGGGATTCAAATCATATTTGTGGAATATGAACCAAAACACCTTTACTTTGGTGGAAGACATAAATCCAAAATTTCAAGGAACAAAACAAGCTGTAAATATCTTTTTAAAAAAGAGAAAGTCAGGACTATATGCATTAGATTATACCTTTAGAAGCCAAGGCCAAAAGTCACCCTGAGATGAGGCAGTGAGAAATGCAGTAGTAAGACCTCATCTCACTCTCAAGTCATGAAGACCAGAAGGAGAAAGTATTAGAACACATTTAAGTGAGAAAGAAAAGAATCACTAGCTTTGGGTTCTGTATTTGGCAGAAATGAAGGTGAAAGACAGAACTATGATAATTTGCTTTTGGAAGAGCAAGCTTTAAGGACTGGCTAGCAGAAATTCTTCAAACAGAAAATAACAAAAGAAGGTTTGAAACTCCAAAAAGTAAATGGGAGTACCAGTCTCCATAAGCATAGACGTGAAGAAGAAAACACTAATCCAGTGAGTTTCTTAAATCATGAGGCTGAAACAAAAGCTTTTGTAATTGAGATGGTGCTATATGTATGAACAAATATTTAAAGTAAATGATTAACAACATGTAGAGAAAAATTATCCAAGAATAAAGAATTCACTATCAATCACCTTGAATTTTAAAACATCAACATAGGATATGAAGGTTTTCATTATCATGTTTACTGGTTTTAGAATTACCTAGGAGATTGGTTAGGTACATCTATGTACATGTCTTTGTGATCAGTTCCCAAGAGAATCAATTGATGCAGAAATACCTACTCTGCGTGTGAGTGGTGGCATTCCATAGGCTGTACCCAGATGAAATACAAGCTGAAGAAGGAAAAACCCTGGTGGATCATTACTATATCCTTCTCTGCCTCCTGGACGGCCATGATGTAAATCACTCAGCTCCACTAGTCTCCCCACTATGAAGCACCGAGCCTCTTAAACTGTGAGGCAGACAAATCTTCCCTCTCCTACATACTTTATCTTTTGGTCACAGAATGAGAACACTAGCTGAAATGTCAGGAAGACTGTAATCTACACAAGTGTACTGTAATATCTCATACAGCCACTAAGACTGGGATACAAAGCAACATCCTTAAAAAATATTTTATATAAAGCAAGACTGGTTTGTAAAAATGCACCCAATTTACCTACAAAAAGTTAGGAAATGGTGGAAGAATAGGAAAAACATGAAGTAAATAGAAACTAAGAAATTAGAGGTTTAAGTAAAAAATATCAATAATTAGCTTAAATGTATACCTTACATATATAAAAACTTAAAGAAAAAGATTTACATAATAGTTTAAGAAAACACAATAGAGTAATATGCTATCAATAGAAAAATGTATTCAAAATATGACATGAACAAGGTGAAATACAAAGAGGAAATGGTTGTCTATGAAAGCAGTAATTTAAAATAAAAATGGAAGTGAATAAAGAGGTATAACTTAAAGTAGTCTTCAAGTCAATCAGTCATAGGATCATATCAATTGATGGAGAAAAATACTTCACATTTAGAGTGGGAAAAATATCAGACGCTGGAGATATGGCTCAGCAATTAAGAGCACGTACTGCTTTTTTGGAGGTTCTAAGTTCAATTCCAGCACCCACACCAGGCAGCTCATAACTACATGTAACTCCAGCTCTACAGAGATCTGACATTTCTGGCCTCTGCAGGCACCTGCAGTTACACACATATACTCCCTACACCTCCTGCCATGCACACACTCAGAATTAAAACTAATAAAAAATAATTTTAAAAATTAAAAACACTCCAGCAAGATACAAGCAGAAAGTAACTTCCACAACTTCATAACTTGATACTAATATTATTCATAAAACACAAAATCATCACACTCGGTGGAAAAATGTTGAATGTCTCAGATTGAATGAAAGACAAGCCTGCCAATTATCAGTTTTATTCAATATAATACTGAAAGAAGAAGACAATATAAAATGAAATGGCAAAGGATTGGAAAGGAAGGAATGAAATTAACCCTTTTTTGTGAATGATGTGATTTTTTATATAGAAAAATCCAAGTCTCAAAAAGAAAGAAAGAAAGAAAGAAAGAAAGAAAGAAAGAAAGAAAGAAAGAAAGAAAGAAAGAAAGGAAGGAAGGAAGGAAGGAAGGAAGAAAGAAAAAAAGCATAAGAGGGGGAAAGTGCGAAGGTGAAAGAGCAACACTTAATATCTCGATTTTTGTACATTGAAAAGAAGCATGCAGAACCCAAACCTTGAAACACGATAGCATGTGCAATAATGCCACCAAAGCAAAATGGTTAGACTGTTGTGTTTAAGATCCATATGGTAACGATGGCAAAAAAAATATGATTAAACGTTCTTAAAGTTTTTTAAATATGTTTCATGAACTGAGAGGCTAATAGAGTCAAGACCCTAATCTTCTCTAGTAACTTTAATGTTTATTTGTCAAAATTTCTGAAAGGATTTTTAGAAATAGATTTTACCTACATAAATAAACGGAATATGAACCTACCTAAAACCATCTAGAAAACAATGGAGAATGAGAGGACAAATACTATTCAATTTTACAGTTAGCTATTTAGCAACAAAAATCTAGACAATGTGATATTAGTAGAGTAATAGACATGTAGACCTAAGCATGTGAAAAGGAACAGAGACTAGGGAAATGTAACAATATGAGATTTTTTTCCCTAAAAGATTTTGACAAAGATGCAAAATAATAATTATTTAAGAGTGAGAATAGTTTTTTTCAAACAATTGTACTTAAGTAGCCAGTGAAATCTAAGCACCCCAGAGGAGATACTTGATATAAATTTTATACCAGATAAAATTAACTCAAAATGACATAATACAGAATAGAAATCCATCAAACTTTCAGGAAACTAATAGAAAAAATGAGATTAAAAGATGGGCCAAGAAATATTGGATTTAGTCTCAAATGCACAGGATTTGAAAGGAACATTTAAAAAATTTGATCTCTTGAAAATTTTAATTTTATGTAGGACTCTGGTATAGGAATAAAAACACAAGGTACAAACTTTTAGGGAAAAATTTTGTGAGCACTGAAACAGCAAACTAATGGAGCAAAATGCAAAACAATTCCCAAAACTCTGTCAGGGACAAGGACAGATTCTCTAGTTAGTGGAAAAATACAGACCTCCGATAAGACAGGGAAGTAGATCATCTTACAGTCAGTCAGGTTGCCTAGCAACAGAACATTGAGTCAGAGCGCTTGACCCTTTCACCCTGTAAACATCCTACATAAACATCCTGTTAGCTTGCCCCACCCTATGCAGATAACAGCTTCTTGCTCCCCCTACCCTGCAGGAACTATATAAACCCTCCTCGAGAAAAATAAAGTTGCACCTTGATCAGAATCTTGACTTGGTGTATTTTCTTTGAGTCTCCTGTCCCTATCATTCCGTTCTTAGGGTGGTCGAGAACCCGTTGAAGCCCTGCTGGCCGGGGCAAAACTCAATAGTAAATATAAAAGCAATATATTGGTAACTTTTGTGCAGCTATGGCAAAAACAATGGACAACTTACAATTGGAAAGATGTCTGTGGCTTGTGTTTTCAAAAGTTCAGCCTATGGTTGGTTGGACCCTTTGTGTGGAGCAGAGAGCATCATAGTAGGCGGAGTGCACAGAGGAAGAGGCAGTTCACTCTCAATGGTGAACAGGACAAAGAAAAGGGTGTGGGACCTATGTGAGTGAAATCTTCAAAGCTATGGCTCAATGGCCCATTTCCAGCTAGGGAGACCTCCTAACATTCCCAGAGCCTTCAAGCACAGAGCTTGGGCAACGTCAGTGGCTAGGTGACGACAGGGTGAGCTTGAGGATGGGGGTTTGGGATTATTAGCACCTGCACCAGGAAAGCCTGGAGTGGAAGCACTCGTGTGTAACTCCAACAGTGCAGGAGCAGAGATAGGTGGTCCTAAGGGCTTGCTGGCCAGTGAGTTCCCAGTTCAGTAAGAAACTCTGTCCCAGAAAACTGAGTGGAACATAAGGGAGGAAGACCCCTGATGGCAACTTCTGGTCCCCACATGCACAAGCACAGACTAGTGCACAAGCACATATATACTACAACACACACACACACACACACACACACACACACACACACACGCACACACGCACGCACACATGCACGCATCCTGACCTGCAACCACTTCCAAATAAGCATTTAGAGGCTTACATTAATTATAAATGTCTGGCCAGTACCTCAGGCTTATTACTAGCTAGTTCTTACATTTAAATTAACCCATTTCTAATAATCTATTTGTTGCCATGTGGTCCATGGCTTACTGGTTCTCTAGCATCTTGTTCCTTGAGAAGCTGGCTATCATCTCTTGACTCTGCCCTTCTTCATTGCCATCTTCAGTTTGAATGTATCACTGCCTGGCTATTGGCCAAAACAGCTTATTTATTTATGAGAGCAATGAGAGCAACACATATTCACAGACTACAGAAAGACCATCCCCACAGCACAGGTATGCACCAGATGGGGTCCTAGAGCTTAAAGGAGAAGTGGACACATGCCCCATCCCTAATCAAGAAGCAATCTCCAATTGATAACCATATGCAAATGAAAATATATTTTCCTCCAAGGGAGTCTCACTGGCTAAGCTACTCTTAAGGGTAGTCTGAATGCATATAAGGAGATAGCCAATAGCAAATGAACTCAACAGCCTCTTTGAAGGTTGTCTCATAATGTCATGTCAGGGCTCTTTATATACGTGTGTGTTTATGTGTGTACATGTGTAGGTCCTTTGTACATATACTGACTTCCAGTTTAGTGCATTTATGGGATTCCTAAGTGTGTGAACGAGTGGGTCTCTTTCTCTTATGCTTTCTCTTGAGCTCTTTTCCTTCTGTTTGTTTTGTCCAATTCCAATATGTTAGTCTTTGATTCATCTTATTATGTTTTATTTATTATATTTTATTATCATCTCACAGAAGCCTGTTGGTTCCTTATGAGAGACAGAAAGGGAGTAGGCCAGGAGGAACTGAGAGGAGTAGAGGGCGGGGGACGACGACACTGTAATCAGGATATAATATGTGAGGGAGACAAAACTACTTTCAATATACAATGTCTGAATATTCCATTCCAGAATGTAGGAAGCAGGCATAGAAAACAAATAACCACATTTACAATCCATCAGTTGAAACATTCAGTCCTGTAGCTCTGTGACCAGCACCTGGGGCATAGTGTGGCTATGTGATATGTATTCCATAGGGTTTGGACAGCTCTGCCCCTGCATTGCCATTTGCAGCCCACACTGTCTTGCTGGCTCCACTTACTACCTGCTGTGCTTCTTAACAGGTGGCCGACATTCCTCGTACCCCCAGGATCATCCATGCTTCCTTAGGTTCACTCTCACAGCTTTATATGTAGCTCCTCCTGTTAGGAGCTACTTGGTACAGCTCTGATTTCATGTGCCTTCCTTTGAAATCTATGTGGAAGCATCTATGACTATGGAAGTCCTGCATACACCAAAAGTCAGCATTATGAGGATGATGCTAAGGTATTCCACTAAACAGAGCCAAACACCCCTCAGATTATGGCTGTAGTCACCTCTGAGTTCCCGGATGACTGGGTAGAGTGACATGAATCATGGGTAAACAATTTTCCTGGGCTGTCCTTTGTTATTAATATGCCCCAGGGGTTCTCTCTTCTCATGGGAAAGTTTACTCTTTTATACTGTTCAGCCTGCAATGCACATGGTCTATCCAATTCCTGAGACAACCTCCAAGATGACCAACCTTTCCATTGTTCTAAGTAAGCAGTACATGTAATTTTAAGGTGCCTCCATTTCTGCTACTGCAAACACTCCTTTTCTAAACAAGCTACACTTTTTCCAAACATATTTCTACTCTGCTTTTCCTCTCAGTTCTCTTTGTAAACCAGACTAAAAACAACCAGTAATATCCACGCCAAAGCCTGCAAGCTAAATTTTGACATTTCCTCTATCAAATTGACTCTGTCTCTGTCTCTGTCTCTCTGTCTCTCTCTCTCTGTCTCTCTCTGTGTGTCTCTGTGTCCTCTCTCTCTCTGTCTCTCTCTCTCTCTCACACACACACACACACACACACACACACACACACACACACACACACATACACACACCTCTCTTAGAGAAAAGGTTGCACTATGGAGCTCAGGCATGTCTAGAATATGCATATAGCCTAAGTTTCATTTTTCAGTTCTACTGCTTCTACCGCCTGGTCTGAGCTCGTAAGCATGACACACCATACATACCTCGCTAGTAGTTAATTTTAAATCCACCCTCGGTCAAAATCTAGATAAATTCCTTCCAGGATGTAACATGAATGGCCTCTCATTCAGTTTCCAATACAGTCTCTGTTGCCCTCTGAACCCTCATGAGCCTGGCCATCACCATCCACACTCCTGTAGGGATGCTAGTATTCTGAACTTAGACCAAAATTGCCCACTAAGTGCTGCCACACTGTGTTAGAACTTCTGCAGTCTGCTTTGCAAGTTCTTCTGGTTCCTCCCGTAGGTCTGTTCCAAAGGACTGGGAACCAGGTAAACCCTTCAGAGAAATGGAGCAGTGGCCTAGGTCTTTTGGTTAGGCTCCACTCCCTAAATTTTCCAGAATACATGATCCTGTACTGTATATTTCATATTCAACTCCTAATACAAGCTGTGTTAGGGAATTTTCAAAAAGCACAAGTGGCCATGTAGATAAGCATAGGAAAAGTCATTCAGAACCATTAACTATTAAGTAAATGCAAATTAAAACATAAAAATATATTGGTGTACACTTCTAAGAATTGTTAAAATAAAAACTATAATGATACATGCTAGTGATGACATGAAGCAACAAGATCACTCATTTGTGCCTGGAGGGAAGGAATCTTTTGAAATGCCCAAGGTTTGTATTTGTAGAGTATTTCCAGTCAAACATCATTTTATTATGAGAGAAAAGTTTGTCTCTTCTCCATCTGATGATCTCATTAATTCACATTTTTGAATATCAATGAAATATTTCCAAAATCTATAAATGTCCTCATTTCCAAGATATCACACAAAAAAGAATATACATCCCCTCCAGAGTTAATCTCCCCAGCGGTGCTGGACCCCAGCCCTTCCTGTCTCCTTAGGAGCTTCACTCTATCAATTATCCACTATCTCTCGGTAGTTTTAATTTCTTTTCTCTAATAGCTTTTAACCTACAACCTACCCGTTTGCTGAAACCTTCCTGTAAATTGTGTTCTATCCTCCAGCTGCTTACTCTCTCCTGCTTACAGGCAAGCCATGTAAGACTATGATCTACTTTTTCTCTCCATGTCCCTTCTGTGTGGTAACGCTGTAACCCACAAACGTCTGCTTTCTGCCTTCCAACACTCCCCTGAAACTGTTACGGCTAAGGTCGCCTATAATCTCTTGGTTGCTAAATTCAACTCTTCATTCTTATCTTTTTTAACTTCTAACCTTTACTGAACAGCAGAATTTGACCCACTGACCACAGTCTTTTTCTTTGCGTTCTCTTTCCTTGGCATTTGTTATTCCTGCTCCTTCTCCTCTTTTTTTTTAAACCCATTTGACCCATTCTTTCTCAGTTTTCATCAAAAGCATCACTTCTTTTCCTTCCCATAAAGGAAAATATTTTCTAATTATTTATGATAGAATTTTCTTGCCCTTTAGATTGACTTTCTCATCTTATCTACTCCTTCATACTATGTTCTCACTTCTGCTGGGAGTTCTCAAACACATCTTTCCAGACCAGATGTCTCTTGCAGTTTATACCCATGAGGCATTTTGGTGTTCCTTCCAGATCTTAATCTCAAATTCTCACATTAAATCCATCACCCCCCAAGCTGCTCTTCTCTCATATTCCATACCCTATCACTCAATATTGCATTCCTTCCCAGTATCTTAGAAATAACATGGTTTCTTTCTTCTTACCTTCGGATCCTGTTGCTTGCTGTACATTTCTTGATCATTTCAGTCCTTTCATTTCCAACATTAATCTCACATGGGAGCCACCATGTCCGTCCCTATTTCCTTTCTTCTCTGCTAGTTTACTGCTATTTCTTTGATGTTCATATACTACAATGGCTTTAGTGTTGTTTCTCAAAAATGGACTCCAGCCCTGCTGTTCTTTTGCTTTGAACCCTTAAGTTCTATTTTTTAAACATAAAATCCCAGCAACTTAGGAAATCATACCAAAATCTTTGTGACCCTATTCTTACTTTTTGTATCAGTTGGGAACACTTTGCAAGTAAAATAAAGTCAATTCACAAGGATGAAACACAGAGATTTATTTTATTCACATAGCAATTTAAAGAGAGATAATGCATAATCTCCCCAAAGCTGCCATGTTTTTTTTTTTTTATCATTGCTGTGAAATACTTGACAAGAGCAAATATGGAAAGAATGGTTTACTTTGGCTAACAGCTTGAAGATACTGCCCATTATAACAGAGAAGGCACGGTGGCAGGAGTGTGAGGCTATTGGTCATACTATGCCTCTGCAGGAGGCGGAGAGTGGGTAGAAAGTGGGGACTGGATACCAAACCTCAACTCCTGCTCCCCAGCAACCTATTTTCCCCAGAGAGGATCTACCTCATAAAAATTCCACAGTTTTTAAAAACATCTCCACAAGTTGGAGACAATATTCAGCCACATGAACCTCTGGGAGACGTTTCATGTTCAACTTACAGCAGATACCCTGGGGAATCCCATAACTTAGGAAGCTAGTGCAGGGGAATCCCAAGTTTGAGGACAACCTGGGCTATACAGTGAAAATGTCCATCACTGACAGAGAAAAGAAAAAGAATTCCACTCCCTAGTTGCAGTGTTTTCTCGTTCTTCTCCATCTGCAGTCTGCTGGCATTCCACCTGAGGGTTTCAGCAATTACATCAGCACCAAAGGCTAAAATAAAACACGCAGAAAATGGGTAGCTACACCTGAGCATTCTGTCAGGCAATGCAAATTGCTTGCTAAGAGCCCTGCCAATGTTCTCACTATTACTGAGTTATATGATTCCTAGTTGAAATAAATTCTGAGAAATTCACTTTAGCTTTTCCAAACACATGGAGCAAGCAGTCAGGGAAGGAAATAACTGGAAACTGGTGAGGCAACCAATTCCTTCCTAGTTAAGTAATCTCCTGGCACTCCCTTGTTCTTGCACATACCCAACCCACTAACCTTGTGTTCTGGAACCCTTGGCACTTTTTACTCTCTGCCTAGAGTGCCGTCACCAATCTTTTCTGACCTCTACCTGGCTATCTCCTGTTTATCTTACCCATTTCCCTACAGTACAAGGGTTTCTCTAATAGTCTCCAGTAACACCACTGTAATTTATTTTAATGTTTTGATCATCTAACTGGTTCTTTCTCCCTAGGATAGTTTTCCTTAAAGATATCTTCAAGGCATATATATATATATATATATATATATATATATATATATATATATATCAACAAGTTTGTGACTTTAGGGTTTTAAGTATACATTGAATGATATTTATTATATTCAAAATAGTCACTACTATTTTCCAAGTATTTTCACCCTAAAACACAGTAACTCCTTTCTATTTGCCTTCAAGCCCCTGATAATCTTTAATCTACTTTCTGCTTCTAGAATAAAAAACATATTTCTTAACATGTGTTATGCTTTATTTAACATGATATTTTCAAAGTTCATCCATGTTATATTGTATATTGAATTTACTTTTATCACTGAGTATTTTGAGCCTTAGAGCCAAAGAAGGAAGAAATTATTTGGAAACTTGTTAGACATTTTGTTTTACTCAGACCTCACTATTATTTCCTTTGCTAAATTTTCTTATGTTTAAGTCTTAGCACAAGACATATGGATCACCTAGGTACTCACTAATGTCTGTTGAATTAATAAATTCCAACTTGCTTATTTTGACAAAAATATGTGAAATATTAGCTTTAAATTAAAAAGTAACATTAAACTATTAAAGCACAAAAATAAGGCGTGAATGTCTATTATACAGAAAACTCAAAATATGAAACTTTAAGAAACCAAAAAACTCAATTATAAATGGTTTTATTATTTGGAATTGAATAGAGAGTTCTCAAAACATACAGTAACGATGACTAATGAACACTACAAATAAGCTTCTTTTGCCCCAGATACATATCTCTATATGTATATGATATGTTTATTTTGTGGATTTATTCTACTTTGATGGGAATGTAAATAACTGCACACACTATGGAAAAGAGTATTGAGGTTCTTAAAAACCTGAAAAAAGACAACACCAATAGATGTGTTAACACGGAAGGGGAAAATTTCATGGGGCCCTCTTCTAGACAAAGAACAAGGCCACTAAGAAATGCTGAGAGTGGGAGAATTGGTCTTCCTCAGGGATAAGATTCTTAATTAGTTATCCAATACCAACTAGTCAACCCTGAAATCATGAATCACACACATATAAGCCACACTAAGTGGACTCTGTAGGAGTTATATATTTCATATATATAATCTATATGTATCATTTATAACATCTATATGTATCATATATGTATATATATGTAAAAGAGCCCAAGATTTGAAGAGTGAAGGGGACATGATCATTCTTGATAATAAAAAACACTATAATTCTAAATATTTTTAATATGTTTAAATTTTCTTTAGCTCTCTTCATCATAAAATGCTATCTTGAGTTCATGCTGATTAGTAAGGAAAGAAATGAGAGTGATGCATTTGCATAATGCATCACACTAATATAATTTGTTCTTCCTGAGGAATTGTTAAGAGACTCAATTAAGAAGGCTCCTATTAGAGGACCAGCAAACAGGATCCGACAATAGAACTTCAAGCTATGATGAACAGTAGACTGGGCATTCAAATAGATCTCTTCATTCTTTGGGCCAAAGGTTAAGAGGGAATGACTGTGGATAAATATTTGGACATTTATTTTAAACATTGATTCCATAAGAGCTAAAGTTATTAGTCAGTGTTCAATCAACAGTCTACCATGGCTGTTATTTCTCTTCTTAGCCAGGTTCGATACTGTCATCCTTAGTGTCCTCTTCTATTCATCTAGTTATCCAATATCCTAATTATTTTAATAACAGCTCTTTAACATACACACTTTTTGACGTTTTTTAATTCATACCTGAATCACTAAAGAGACTCTCAATGAATTTCCTGCACACCATCAACCTACCTGAGCTTCGTCACTTTGGCACTCAACCCAAGACCATGCTTTCTGCTTCTTGTGTGATTACAAATATAACCAATACACATCACCCTGCTTTATCTCATGCCATCAACTAAATTTTATTATTTTTTCCATGACATAAATCCTCACAGCAGTCATTCTCTGTATCTTTTCCTAGTATGGAGTTCCTTCCAAAGCTGTTAACCTTCTATTATCAAAATCTCATAGCCCAAATGATGGCATCAGAACATTTGCTTTCATCTTCTCTGGAATCTATATTTTGATCATTTGATGAGGCTGTAAAGAGAAAAAATGGAAGTCTGTGGATCACTTAACATATGACAGTGGTGTATTGTATCCCAAAGAAATATGAGAATATGTTTTCTTTAACATATCCAGCCATTATTCAATTGTAATATGAAATATAAGCAAAACCATTTATAAAATATGGAAGAATTAAAAATAAAGTAAAAGCTTCCCCTTGGTGTTAAGATGTAAGTTCACTAAAATGGCTATCTAAACTTGAAAGTCATGTGTGTCCTATTGTCACATCTGGATCATTACCACAACTTGGACATGCATAGCAATCATGGTTTCTTTATTTCTCTGTAACTAAACTGGTCTCTGAAGGCCCACCTCCCCACAGATTAATCAGAAATAAAATCATCAACAAATTGCACTGACTAGTTTAAACAACCACATTAAATTATATTTGCTGTTTCACTGTATAAGAACATACAGGCTCATAAATGGGGACAAGAACATGTGGCTAGATAAGTCATGGGCCCTAAGGGAAGACCTCCTATTATTCTACTAAATAGATAGAGCCATAAAATGACGCCTAATGATTTAGTGCTATATTCCATAGATCAATGCATTGCTCAGCTTTCCTCAGAGAACCTTGTTGCAGTAATAACCATGAATACAGAGACCCCCCAACTGTTCAACTTGCAGAGAATAAGAGACTTCAGAGTACAGAGCCCTAAATGGGATGTCCTTATCAGAAAGGGGTGTCTGCAGAAGAGGAGGCAGAAAGATTTGTAAGAGCTGGAGATGAAGGATACCTTCCATGAAGTGCAAGGGAGTAGATTCATGTATGAACTGACAGAGACTGTGACACAGGACCAGCACAAACTCAGGCCAAAACAAACAAACAAAACCCATGAAGGAGGGGAGGCAGGTACAAAGTTTTTGACCTTTGGTGGCTGGTGGGAGAGAGTCAGTTTTCCTTAATGGTGTGATCCTAGGTATTTTGGACACACTCCAGGTCAGATCCCCATGCCAGGGAGTTGTCAACTTACACAAACTTAACTCATTGGGAGGGAGAGAGGAAGGGAGGGAGAGGGGAGAGGGAGAGAAAGAAGTTGGGTGTGTAGGGAGGTGGCAGATTTAGGAGGGTTGAAAGAGGGGGATGAATATAATCAAAAGACAGTGTGTGAAATTCATCACATCAATGAATGAAGAACCTCTCAGATAACATCCTTTTGCTGCTTTTCTCCCTAATATGATATCTTGAGTCTCTGATGGAGCCTGTGACCTGGCCACTTAGTAATTCTTGGCCTTGGTTGTCTTCCTAGATGATTGAAGTTTCCCAGTTCTGAGTGACAACAGTACAGACCTCTCTAGAATGCAACTGAGATTGCATTGGCTCCAGCTGCTCAACCTTGTTAGTCAGAGGCTCTAATCCCAACTCCACTCTCTTATCTGGGAAGATGACTCATAGCTAATTCTGGAAACAAGCCTGGGGATGACGAGGTCAGCATTTCAGGGTCTCTCTCCCAGCCAAATCATAATCAACTTGATATAATGCAGCCTTTAAAGGGTCCTCCTTTTAGACTCTCAACTAAGAAACAAGGGTTTGGAATGAGTGTTCAAATGCTTAAAGCATTTCTCAGACTTTTGTATACAAGGCTGAAAAGGTAAATATCAATTATACTTATTAATTAGGTTCATTTGTATTTTCTTTTATCTTCTTCTTACTTCCACTGAGTTCAAAGTTTGAAGAGATAGATCTTTCTTTACTTATCCACTTTTTCCAAATTAAAACTAAGCTGTAATGGTGGCCAGCAGTATCTCCTCTTGTTGGCGAACTCTTATGCACATGAGCCATGCAGCCTTGACTGCTAGTGATAACAAAAGAAATAAATCCAGGGAGTTGCTTTCCCGGATAATAATCATCCTTCCCTCTTAATTCCATTCTTACTTTCAAAAGCTGGACTCATCTTGTTTCCATCTCTCTTTGAATGCCTCATAAGACATTTCCAACATTTCATCCCCAGCCACAATCCCAGACATGGCTGCCTTTGGCCAACAGAATGAAGGTCATGTACCTAGAAAGTGGAGAGTGGGGGGAAATCACATTAAAATTTAAAACTATTATCCTTGGAGGAAGGATTTAAGCATGCAGTATATAATTTCCTACTCAAACTTTTAAGATTGAAATTTCCCATATTGTACTTAACTCTAAAAACAGTCTTCTATTTCATGCCCATTATTTAAAACCATCCTCTCTCTCAAATCCTTCCTTAAAATTTGTCTGAAACGTTTTTTTTTTTTAAAGGGAGCCTGAAGGTCTTTTCTTGAAGACAAGAAAGGAGGCTGAATTTAAATAAAGGACATAATAAGATACACCAAGCATATGGGAAGAAAAAATTAATAAGCTCACCTCTTTCAAGTAGCTTCCTCCACCAGGTCTTTACATTTTAACTCCTTGTTTTATTGTTATCTCTAGAAGAGAAATATTCATGGATTTTTAATGCTTTCCATTTTGAAATGCGTCAAATTCATTTCGGCCTCTTCTAATAATAGTTAATTTAAAATAAAATACCAGTAAGTGTCACATTGAATTTCCTCCTTACTCAAGTGGAGATGATAATGCATTTCTAAGACCTCAAGAAATCTGTGAGGACAAAATGGATAAGGTTTTAGGATGATTTAAGCTTATTAGGGAAACAATATGGAGTATAATAATTCACATCTCTTCCAAGTCCATACTTTCCCAGACCACTTTCTAATTTACTCTATTTGGAGGCACTTGGGGTCTATTCTGTATCCACAGATATTTCATATGAATTTGTAAAATGAACAAAGTAGTTTGGGTGGTAAATAGATTTATTAAATAGTTAATACTATGACAGCAGAAAATATAGCAAACAAGTACAAAATTAAAGACTGCACGGTCTTTGAATTATTAATTTTATTGCTGACAAAATTATGTTTGTGTAGAAATGTAATTTGTGATATTCGGATTTGTTCTTTTAATTTTTAATAGATGTTTTTGTTCAGAAATAAATGTCTATACCACTTATGTAGCTTATGGCAAAAATTTTAAGTAAGTCCCATGTTATCACAGCAGGATGTGCTGCCTCTCAAGGTTACTAATTTTAGGCCATACAAAGGCAAGGATGATTTTCAATTTCAAGTTTGCTAAATCAGTGGTACTGTATATGAATTACATCTTGCTTTTTTTGTAATAGAGAAGTGTGAACAGTTTGCCTAATGTATTTTATGATACCTTATTATGCTGTATCCCAGGGCATTTTAAATAACTTAAAAACAGATAATGTTCTTTCAGCATCTTAACAACTTTGGGAACATCATGGTCTTTCTACAGAATGATAGAAGATGCCACATGGCAAGCGGTGTGAGTGTCCTGTTACTTACAGCAGATTCATAAGTTAGGTTCTAAAAAAAAATTTACATAGGTATGTAAAAATACATATGTATATGTCATGAAACTTTGATTTTCTTCTTGTTTGTGATCTAATTGACATATTATTTAGATGGAAATTAAAGAAGAGAGTGTTGACTTGCCATGTCCCTGGCCCCCTGGTATTAGAGAAACACCATATTAAAACCTGCTCCTTTTTCCATGATTTGTGATTCTTTCAGACCAAACACTATACCAGCGGTCACCAATCTGGCAACATGCTTCATTCTGGGCCAGTGCTACATAAGAGGAATGGGCAGCCTTTTCCAAGAGGACCCAGAGAACCTTGTTTAGCAGGATTCTATTCCCCACTGAAGAATTGTGTGGCTAGAATGCCAATAAAAATAAAAACACTTTAAAATCATGAATATGTCTTAACACCAATGTCTGTGAGCCTCTAACTCCTATAAAAGCATTCAGGAACTTAAAAAAGAAAATCAGGTGACATGTTGGGTCATCTTGGGTTTTTTGTTTGTTTGTTTGTTTTTTAAAATCCAGGAACACCTTTTAAGATGTTGTGCATATGAAGTGTGTGCACTTAAAACTCACACATTTCATAAATCATTTTGGAAATAGTTGACCACGACATAAAGCCAAATATCCGTTACTCATGTGTTTATTTCCTTTGAATAGACAGCACAGGCACATTTTTCTTTCTGTTGTTTGTGTTTTTCATGTAGTAGCTGATGACACAATATTTAAAATTTGAGTTGTATTGAAAGCATCATATCTCCTTGCTCCCCAGCCGTGTGTTTCCTCTGTGCATATATTCTGGCACGCTTTGTCCCACTGGTTTTGTTACTGACATCCTGGTTTGCCTCTCATCTCAAGAATCCTGAACTTGGCTCTTCATTCTGCCTAGAATGTCCTTCCCATATTACATCATTCATATCGCTGCTCAAATATCAGCAAACCAGACTGCTCTTCTCTGACCATGTTTTTCTCTAGTCCAGACACTGTTTATGATCTTTGTTAGCGTCTGTTGCCAAAACTGTATTTATATCATTTTCAGTATACTTTAAACTTTTCTCCCAGTTTTTCCTCACTTGTGGGTCCCATAATGGCAGGGATTTCTATATGTCTTTATATCCCATATATAGACAGTAGGTCAATCATAAATAATAGCCTAAGAATGAAGGCTCATTCATAAGCATGGATGATTTAGATGTGTGTTTGTCAATTGTTTTTACAGTCATGTAAATATCCATGTGTATTGTAACTATGACTGAATCTGAAACAGATAGGAATTAAAATATGGATATTAAAAATATAGAGACACAGTCTGAAATCCTTATTAAATATCATGACAAATTTAAAAAGAGACATTCTCCATATTCTAGTTTTACATACCTTCCAGTTATTTTTAATGAGAAATTGTTGGATGAAGTACAAGAGAGTCTGCTGTGTATTCAATTCTACTTATTAGGAAAAAAATGTTAGAGCTAATCTCTAATGCAGCCAGCAAGGCCTTTTAGTTTTGAAATAACCTCATTTATAAATATTCCTGCAAAGAAGTTATTTTAAAAGATTTCAGAACTTCCCTTCTTCAAAGGGCATGGAAAGTAGTGCCAGGCTCTGGGACAAATCTCACTGCTTCTGATGTGTGGATGGGGTAGGATCACCAGGGATACGGATGAAGGTGGAGGCTGTTATTACTGACATGAGGTTGGCCTGGCAAACACAGTAATGTCAATAATCTGTCATGGGAGATTTGGAAGCTTTTATGTTACTGCAGTGTGCCCCTCCTCCCTCTTCTGACATCTTTCGGGACATAAACTTAAATCACTTACAGTTTAATGTCACGAGGATCCAGATCAGCCTCAAGAACAACCTTAAAAATATTCCCATCAATTCCAAGTACATTCCCCACAGATCGTTTTCTCCATGTCTGTGACAGTTCATAAAAGCTGCTACAAAGTTGTCTTCCTGAGACATTTATTACACGGTTTGTTTCTTACAGGTTCTTACAAAATGCCTTTTGATGATCATTAAATGTGATCATTTGACACTTAAGATTTAGGCATATGTTCAAATAGGTTATCATGACCATTCTCTATTTTTTAAGTATTTTTACAGTTGTCGGTTCAAGGTTATTCAGAAAATGCAAATGCATCAGTAAGATTTATTTCTTACATTTACAAGAAAATAGTCAGTGCAGAGTGCTATTCACACAAGTGCAGCACACAGAAACTTAGATAATCAATTGTCGATATCAGCAGGAACACAGGAAAGAAATTATTGAAAGGCAGAAAAGACGCCCAATATAAATTACCACGTAGTAGTCATCATCAACATTTTGGTGTGCTTCCTGCCAGTAATTTACATGATGCAACTCATCTGTTTATCAGGATATACATATAAATGCAAATTTATATATTGCATCCATATTCCTAGTCACTTAAAAGCAACACACAAAATATATTTTTACATAATGTTACTGCTGCCATTTTTCTTTTAAAATAATATCATATCAACAGAATATACTTCACCATTCCCATTATTGGTTATTTTTATTAATTTTAATATAAGATAACTATAAATAGGGTAAAAGATAATTACAATTATTATTTCCCTAAAGATTTTTTTCACCTGTAAGTTTGGTGAAACTACTACTTTCTGGAGAGGTTCCTATATTATTTTATCACTAATTAGAAATGTGTTTATCAAACTTATTGCAATATTACTAAGTAACTTTAGAAAACATGACACTAGCAGTCTTTAGAGCAAATTTCTAGATGCTTTTGCCAGACAGATTATTCCTTACAGCTCTTTAGGTATTAATCAAATTCATAATGGTGAACACCTTTCCATACACCTGGCTCTAGTTCCTCTGCATGTGTGACCTTGTATGACATGCCCTTTACCACATTATTACAAATTTTTATAGACTGTACTGTGGGTACAATGCTGTTTCCCTGAATGCCCATGTTAATACTTAGAAGATAATTGAAATCGAACATATAGAATGTGGTTCTTAACTGTTTCTATAATGTCTTCATAGAAGGTAAAAACGTTTGTTCAGCACCTTCCAAGACCTATTTTGATTTTTTGATTTTGTTTTGACCTATCTCATTTACATAAAGTCCTCCTTCTGTAGGCTGCACTAGCTTCCAACTTCACACTCTCGTGTCTCTGCCTCCTGAGTGCTGATATTATGAGTGTGTAGCATATATAACACAGTTTCTGGCTTTGTTCCTATTATTTTATAAAGATACTTATGCATGAAAACATTTTCACAAGTTACTTCTTTATCATGTAATGTAGAAAAAGGTAAAAACTTTCTGTCATGTTCCATTTCTAGTTTTTTTTTTATTTGAAACATGTTTTCACCTTTAAATGTCCTTAAATTTCTTTGTATTGGTGAATGGTTTGAAAAGGGGGCTTTTGAATCATATTGTGAATCAATTTTTCAAGAAGATTTAAATTTCCCATCAGTTTTCCTTGCCTCCATTGTCACATATTAAAAACTAATGAGCCAAAGAACCTCTAATACTTGTCTATTCTATTTCATGAGCTTAATTACATCTTCTGGTCCTAGACTCTAGCTCTTTAACAAATAAAATTTATAATACTCAAACACTCCCCCCCCCCGCACTTCCACTCAGAACTTTCTTTTATAATCAATGGAATCACAGCCAACATAAAATTCAGAATCTCTTTTTCTATGTTTTGCTTTTACATAAGTAGATGCTGTTGTTGTGTGTGATAAATTAGGTGCATTCAATAGAACTGTATTTGTTCTTTCATTTGTGATGATTTTTAAGAGTTAAAATTTGTTCTTATAGAGGAGTAAGTAACATTAATTTATCTGACATAATAATTACAGGAACATAAAAACACTCAGTAGCCTTATGAAATACAAAAATGTCATTACTTTCTAAATTCTGTATCCCCCTTCCTAAGATGTTCCTTCTTCACCTGGACACAAACACAGCCTGCCTTTTGTCTTCATTTTTTTCTATCTTCCTAATGATTTAATTATGAGTATTTGAAATCTCAAACAACGTATTTTAATTTTGATTGTTTTAAGCTGCATGTAAACTTTTTGATTATTTTACTTTTAACTCAATCTTCAATTTAAAAAAAATCATTCATGCTTCTAAAAAAACAACTTGAGCCGGGCGGTGGTGGCGCACGCCTTTAATCCCAGCACTCGGGAGGCAGAGGCAGGCGGATCTCTGTGAGTTCGAGGCCAGCCTGGGCTACCAAGTGAGATCCAGGAAAGGCGCAAAGCTACACAAGAGAAACCCTGTCTCGGAAAACCAAAAAAAAAAAACTTGAAAAGGATACAAGCTGAATGATTCCAATATTCAGCATTCCATAAAAGGCAAAACTGTGGAACAAAAACTTCCATGGTTACCAAGGATCAGAGCTGGAGAAAGGATGAGCAGGAGGAACATGGAGGACATTTAGGACAGTAAAAGTATTACACATTATGCTATACTAGTGGACAGTTGTCACTATATACATGCCCAAACCCTTAGGTTTTGAAATGAAATTGAATGTAAGCAATGGACCTTGAGTAATGATGATTTGTCAATGCAAATAGATGGTTTCTGGTGTGGGCTATTGACTATGGGGGAGGTTGTGCTTATAAAGAAAGGTCAAGAAATACATGGAAACTCTGTAGTTACTGTACAATTTTGCTATGACCACAAATCTATTCTAAAAGAGATGCTTCTGAGTAGAAAAACTTAAAAATTCAGGTGCAGTTAGTAAATAAGTTAATAAATCAGTAATGAATTAATTAACTGTAACAAGTAATAAATAAAACATAATATTGCACCTTACAAATCTGTACAATTCTATCAATTCTGAGAAAATTTCTCATATGGTATCTCTTCTTCCCTATTCCTTGTTCTTTCTTTCTGGTACTCTTTTTTATTCTTTCAATACTTTACTTTTTAGACAGTCTCTATATTACTTATTTATTCCACACTGTTTTTCTTCTCTCATAACAATTTTCTCTTGTTTTCCCACTGAATCATTACCTTGTTTTCAATCCCCACCCAATTCCATTTTTATTGACTCCATGTTTCTGCTATTCCACTGTTCACGTTAGTGCCTTTTGGTCTCGTGGATGGTAGCCTCCTCCCTGTCTGCAGTGTCTGTTCTCATGGAGTAATGCCAGTGTCTTACTTTCTTTCTGTAAAGATTTTAACCCTGTGTTTTTCTGTTTATATTATTCTCATTGGTGCTGCTTTTTATCTATTGAAATTATTGTGTGGGTATATTATATTATTGGATAACTAACATTTACCAACTATCTTTCCTTACAATTTAAGGTTTGGGAATACCAGATTTGTATATGTCTTATTCCTTTGTGTATCTCCAGAGCCTAGAGTTTCCTAATAAATAATAGACATTTGATCTCTAGTAATATAGTGAGTATAGCAATAGATGCTAGAAGATTATCTCATTATCCTATCTGGAGATATCTGAATATTTTCATATATAATTTCATATCTATTAACTTTTATTTAATTAAAATATAGTCATATCATTTCATTTTTCCTCCCTCCAGCCCCTCCCATACCCTCCCCTACTCCTCAAATGCTTGATGTGTATGTGTGTGTGTGTGTGTGTGTGTATGCAAATAAATATATAAACACAACATACCGAGTACATTTACTCTTGCTTTTATGCATATGATTTTAGGGCTGACTGCTTGGTATTGGACAACTATTTAGGGGACTCATCCCTGGGTAAGACTAATTCTCCCTCTCTGAACATTTATTAAACATCTGTATCTCTTCATCTAGGAATGGACCCTGGTGAGAGTTCTCCCATCACCTTGGCATGTCAACTTTTGTTGTCTTTTTTCAGGTCTGGTTTAAGTGGCCGTATTTTTGAGATTTCATGGGTGTAGATTCCTAGATGTCTAGAAGATGAAGTCTTGTAGCAGATTTCTTGGTACTCCGGCTCATTAAGATTATTTACATATTTTGACATAACCAGTGTCAAAAATGATGACTAAAACTCTGGTGGGATATGGGTCTTACCAAAGAATAAGAAGGAAACAAACTTCTAGCCAGATTAACTGTAGGCTCTTACTGTTAATGTCTATGGTTTTCTTTCGAATAGAGTATTTCCTCTGAGAATTCACAAGACTCTTTAGGGGTTTAAGCATGGCTACTAGAACACTTAAATTCAGCAGGTGAAGGGGACTTGCAACATTTTTGAATTATTACATAGATTTCTATTTAATCCACCATCCACCTGTTGTTTGAATGGCACTGGTCTTCTCAACTGTGACTGTGGCTATTACACCCAGTTATTCTGTGTCAGCCTCCCACAGAGAGATCTTCGCTTGAGTGAGTAAAGGGCCACTCTCAGAATATTGAGGTGGGGGATGAAATGTAAAAGGTGCCATTGCACATTTTCAGCCTGCTGCTTTAACCTGAGGCTCTTGCATCCCGTTTCCTCTGCTTTTTTTTTTTTTCCAGATTCTTACGCTGCCAATCAGCTTGTTTCTTGGCAAGGAACTTCCTGTTCAGATTTTTACAGTCTGCCATGTCACTAGTCATTCATCACTTTTCATATCTAGTCCTCATCTTTTCTGTTTGGTTGGGATTTGTAGATTGAGCCTTCTTGTAGTCACACTGAGGAAGAATCAGAGAGAAGCCCCTGTGTTTATTGTTTTGTTAATTTAGTAGAGCCCTTCCCGGAGTGTCAAGACCAAATCTATGGAGAATAGCTAAATCTTACCCCAAATCTTTCCTTTTTCCAAATCTCAGGCAGAAGAACTCACACATTCAATGTAGTTTAAATTGTGAAATTGTACATGCTGTGAGGATGCATCAGATTGAAGGAGTACCAAGAGATGCACCTAGCTCCTATCTTATGTCACTTGGCTGACATGTAAAACATTAGTTCATGATTCAGAATCAAATATAGACACTAAAACAGTCATTTAAGCAGGCACTTGTATTAACAGTTATCACTAAACAAATTCTTGAAATATATCTAAACAAATCTTTGAGTATATATTAGATATATAATTAAATTCCTTAAATACATATTATGTTGATACTATATTATCTCTAATATATATATAAAAGAAAACCCTTGTCCATTCAACAAATATGCTCCACACTAGTTCACATCAAATAATTAGGTGGTATAACTCATAATAACAGTATATTTAAGCCACAGCTTAACTTAGTGTTTTTGATTCAACATTCTTTGAGTTAGTTTTCTCCAAAATTATCCTTTTAAAACCAAAGTGCTGTATATTCTGTGGAAAGCTACATGATTTTAGTGCAATTTACCTCAAAGCAAATGTTATCTTGGAAATGGTCTTTATTTTACATTGTGCAATACAGCATATAAGAGAGAAACACTAGATTCTAATCAACTGGGAACAATGAAGCAATTAAATCCGTGAGAAATATGAAGGAACACAATAAAAGTAGATGAAATCTTGAATGCTAGGGAAAATGATCCCCTGCCATGAAATGCTCCATGTCCCGATGTTCATGTTTGAACACTGCATCAGAGAGAGCCCAAGGAGATGTGTTCCCGGCATAAATAAAATCCCAGCAGCAGAAGCAGCATGGTGACGGGAGGACACTGTCAGGAGAGAGGAACGGACCACGCTCAGAAATAGAAAACAGACCTTGAGATTGCCAATTCCGAAAGGAACGTGGCATGGAAAGTTGTTGTGGGACCCTTTAGAGAAACCGCAATTGAGAAGAGATTTAAAGAAAACCTCCCAACTCACAGAACTGCACACTATGAACACCAGATCTTGTGAACTTCGCTGGATGCCTTGTAAATCCTCTTACAGACATCGACGATGAAATCTATTGCTGAAATTTTTATAGTGAATATACGTTTGTCGTTAACTTTAACACTGAAATCAAGAATTAACTGATGATGAAGTCACAATCTGATTTCCTTCAAAAGTTGCTTTTAGTGTATGGATGTGGCATTATTTTTATATGTACATACACAGATTGCCATTCATTCTTGACTTTTAAATCTTTTCCTGCCACTAAGGGCCTGCTTATTTTGCTGCTGGACACTTCCGGGAACCATGCAAACAAAGGCAGCATTAGCAGACCAGTAACCAATATTCCACTGTGGAGTTGAACTGGGACTGAGTTACGTGTCCTTTCTCTGGTCTTCAATCATCAGATTAGGTACAGGGGAGGAGGGTTATTATGATGCATGTAATACCACACACTTAAAGTTTGAAACCAGTCAACAGTCTTCCCACAATTCACTTCGTTGTGGAGAAATCCTCCTCACTCTCTGCTCCCCTTGATTCTGTCCTGTTTTCAATGTGTTTGGACTAAAGCTTCCAGATTTTCACTTCCTTCTTTTCTGCTGAATTATTCTCCCAGTTCTCCATGTGTCCTGACATACAATTTTTTATAATAAGCATAGAGACTTCGATTTTAAAAAACTTAACTTTTCAATTTTTCATGTGCTTATTTGTATTTTAAGCTGGGGTCTCATGCATGCTAGGCATGCACTCTACCATTGATAGATTTTTCTCAGTCCTAGAGAAGGAACCCAGGACTTCGCACCTGCTGAACAAGCACTCTGCCATTTAGTGCATCCCTGAGCCCTAGACATTTATCTTCTTTTTATTAAGAAAAAATTTTAATTCATTTTACATACCAATCAAAGATCTCCCTCTTCCCTCCTCCCACCCCTCTAGCCTCCCCCCTCCCCCGACAAACCCACTCCCCATTCCCTCCTACAAGAAGGTAAGGCCTCCCATGGGGAGTCAGCAGAGCCTGGTACATTTAGTAGAGGTGGGTCCAAGCCCCTCCCCCTGCTTCAAGGCTGTGAGGTGTCCCACCATAGGTAGTGGGCTCCAAAAATCCTGCTCATGCACCAGGGAAACCTAGAATCTTTTTTGCATTCTAACTCATGTGTTAGAAATTATTTTTTGATATAGTTCAAGATTAAATAATTACAGCCTGTTACTTAAGAACACTGAATTTGATACTCAATAAAAGGGAGAAAAATTTGAACAGGAAGAAATTGGGCTGTTGACCATCCTACTTTGGTGAGAAGAGTTTTATAGAGTGTTAGGGCATGTGAGAAATGTTGGGGGGGGGGGCTGGAGGGGAAGAGCACTTGTTGCTCTTGCAGAGGACTAGAGCTCAGTTCCCAGCACCCCACTCACATGGGAAGGAGAGAGAGGCTTCCCAGCACCCTTATCACCAGCTCATCTGACTCCTCTTAAGGCCTCCACAGGTACCTTTCAAATGGTCACACATACATAAATGTACATACAAATCACTAAGTCTTTAAGAAAGAAATATTGAACAAAGTATATTTGCATTCAGGAGTTGTTAGATGGATTATTTTCATTTAAAACTTTAATAAAATAAATTAATTCAAATGAAAATGTTAATTTTTCTGATTTCAACTTTTACAGGGGTTAGTAAACAAAAATAATGACATCTTAAGTTTGGCCTCCAGCAAAAGTGCAGCCATATTACATCATGGTATCTATAGTGCATCAAATTTTTGCTTTTAGACGTACATGACTGAAGCAAAAGGAATAATCTGTCATGTTACTGAATGTGTTCATCGGAGCTAGAGGTTTGATTGACAAATGGAACTCATTAAGAAGTCAAGACAGGAAGATAAAATGAGTTCAATGCTGCCAGTGTAAAATGAACAAATCAAACTGAAACAAAACTGTCCGTACTTTTGTGCATGAACTCCTAAGTTGTGTAGAAAGTTCTAAAATCTCTTCTACTATAACTGATACAATATAAGGTGTTAAACTATTGGTCAGAAAGCTAAAAACCCAGTAGGATCCATTATAGAAAAAACAAAACTTCTCTTCAGTGAAATAGTGGTGTGACTGGAGATAGGTGTGCTCATGAGTGAGTGTGGGTGTGCATGTTCCTTAGTTAGACACTGAGTGCTCCAGGGTAGATAGACACTGCTCCAGGGTAGATAGACACTGAGTGCTCCAGGGTAGTCGGACACTGAGTGCTCCAGGGTAGTCGGACACTGAGTGCTCCAGGGTAGTCGGACACTGAGTGCTCCAGGGTAGTCGGACACTGAGTGCTCCAGGGTAGTTAGACACTGAGTACTCCAGGGTAGTCGGACACTGAGTGCTCCAGGGTAGTCGGACACTGAGTGCTCCAGGGGAGTTAGACACTGAGTACTCCAGGGTAGTTAGACACTGAGTACTCCAGGGTAGTCGGACACTGAGTACTCCGGGGTAGCTGGTCTCCCTCCTTGCCTGGAAGTGTCCACAGATCTCCTTTCTCATGCTTGCATTCTCCCGGCTCTTGGTTTAGGAGCACTGGAAATAAGGGCGCGCTGCCACATCTGGCTTATGTAGATGCTTCAGATTTGAAGTCAGATCTTCATGTTTTCCTAAGTGCTTCTTTCCCTAATGACTTCACCCACTGAGCCAGCTCCCAGCCTCTTAAATGTGGGAAGATGTGCTGATCTTACAAGAGTCAAAAATGCCTAGGTCAGAATTGATTACATGACCAAAATGAGGTCAACCAACTTTTCATTCTAAGCTCTGACTTTTAGACTGAATTGTCTCTGACTTCCTGTTTCAGTGAGCTAGGCTTTCCACACACATGACCTCTAAAGTAATGTGATTGCTGATGGGAAAACAGTCATCAGAACTTTGAGGTGCTAACACACATTAAAATAATCTCAGGCAGAACGATATCTGTAAGAAATTGAAAGTTCTTCATATGCTATTAACATCTTATAACTGAACAAAAGTATCATTAAATAAATCTTATCTTTATAATTTAAGAATGAAAAGAAAAGAAAGCTAGTCTCAAGGGAAGAGTGCTGGCCCAGGGACTTTAGTTCATTTCCAGACCCCACAAAACACATTCTTTTACTCCTCAGTACATGCCATAACACACATGTTCAACCCTACTCACATCACACACACACAAAAAAAATGATAACAAATAGAAAAAAATATCTCCAGTAAACAATCATGTGTTTCATACCTTCTGATAATACAATGAAAGTTGACTCTCTTTGTCCTAGAACAATATTCCCATGTCTTTTCTCATGAAACTATTAAACAAAATGACATTTTCTGTGAGAGGTCTTCATTTTAAGTCCAGCATCAAGTCAAATATATTCCTATATTTTGTTTTGCTCTCAGTGTGTTATATAAGCCTCATCATTTAAATTATCAGTGCAAACTTAAATGCTCAAACATAAACAACAGATCAATACATTGAATAACTCAAAAAATGTTGTCCACAAACTAATACTAAAAGTCTTCAATTGACTTTGTGTTTATCTCTCCCCCGGACCCTTGAACACTTAAGATATAAAATAAGATCATGATATAAGTGGGTTTAACTTTTCATACAGGTTAAAACTGTATAAAACAGAAAGAGAGCTTTTTCACATTTCACAGAACACGGGTGTTCCCTGGAAGAATTGTGGACTTGCTGGCCTCCTGTCAATTTAAAACTGAAAGCACAGCATGACAGAAAATGAGGAGGAGTGGAAATTAGGCTGGCCTCGGAGCTAATACGGGCTTTTTCACTTGTTTTCCTGGGTTATTTGACCTTTCTTTAAAATAAAACATAACTAATGACAGTGCTCAGCTTATATAAGTTGGGGGAAAGAGTTGCTTATTAAATATTAGCATTGTTCCTTCCCTTCTTCATCTCAGTCTGTGAAGACTGCATCAGTTGGACCTCTGATCACAATTGAACACAAATACAATGAAATGCGGTTGGATTAAAAAAGGGCATTTATTGGCTCTCATAAAATGACAAGACAGGATTCAAGGCCCAGAAAATATAATTAGGACTTGGTTCCTCTCCATCTCTTTACTCTGCCTTCTGTCATATTGGCTTTCATTTCCAGCATCACATGGTAGTAAGAGGTTGCCCAGAGCTCCAACCTCAGAACACTCTCAGGTTTCAGGGCTTGCAGAAAAGCGTGGGCAGCTTTCTCCTGGAAATTACAAAATAAGCTTTGCTTATGTTTGGTTAGAGTCACATGCCAAATTTTTGACCAATGAGTGTGGTTTATAGGAGTGGACACAAGGGTCTGTTTCAGGGTTCTGTGTTCTATTACCAGAGATGTGGACACCACATGGCTGATGCCTTCTCACCAGTTCAGAGTCACACAGGAGATTATAAGCAATTTTCCATCTTTGAAAAACAATGATATTTCTTAATCACTCTGCTTTGATGCCTCAAAAATCCTAGGAACCCTTAGCTCATCAATTCAAAGTATTCTTCCTTCTGTCCACTGGATTTTGTTCATGTTTTAGTTCTTAAACCCTTAGTGTCTCCCTAGTGACACTCAGGTCTTAAGTGTTTAATCTCTATGTGCTGTTTAAAGCAAGTGGCAGAGCTTCAGGAGGTGGGGCCGAGTGGAAAGTCTTTAGTTCTCTGGGGGCATGACCTTAAAGGAGACACGGAGACCCCAGCCCTTTGCTTCCCCCACCACATTCCTCAGCTATGACATGTTGCTTCATCACAGACCTAATGGCAATAAGGCCAACCACCTCATCACAGTCCGGAAACACCAAAACTGTGAACCACAACAAAGCTTCTGTCTTTCTAAGTTATCACAAGAATTTGCTTGAGTAATGGAAAAGCTATCCTGCATATCCCCACTAACTCTTGAAGCCTATAGTCACCACTCTTTTCAGAGCTCCCAAAGCATGCTACAAGTCCCAGCACAAATTACACCGTGTTACACAAACTTCCTGGCTAGTTGTATGTTGCTTTCCTGCTTTGTAGATGGTTCACTGTAAGTCATCACTGTTCAGCATGAAAACAGTCAAAGAAGCATTATTTAATAAAGGTGTACTATAGGAATGAACAAATGAATGAATGAAGACTCAAATGATAGAGAATGGGTATGTATGTATCACAGACTAGATCTCTAAATGTGGCCCATTTGGGATTTGTAGTAGACAATATCAGTTGCAGTTAGATGAATAAAGGTTAGGATTCCCATCAGTTTTAGGCTCCAGAATATTTTTCTTGAAATATGAATAACTGTGGTAACATTATAAAACTTAGATTGATCTTGCCCGTCTCTGCCATGTTCTTCCTGTGTCTCTCTGTCTGTCTGTGTGTCTCTCTGTCTCTGTCTGTGTGTCTCTCTCTCACCTCCTCTCCTTCACCCTCTTCCTCTCTTCATGTAAAACTAAATGTTCCTGGGTGCTTAATTAAAAACGATGTAATGCAGCTCCTATTTTTCATGGGTTTTATATATAATCCCAAATGGTGAGCAACTCAGAGAAAGCAGTGGCCACATTTTTATTACAGCAAAATCTCTAGATACAGCACATTTCTCTGACAATTTATTTGACTACAAAGTATCTGTCAGGCTTCAGAGGGGAAAAAAATCATCCAGAGTTTTCAACAGAAGGAACTTCTAAAGGTAGATGAAGCCAACTCATTTCAAGGGGGAAAAAAGTAGATTAGCCAACGGTGAAATCTCTACAGTCCCAGGAAGATTTTTTTCTTGCTTGAATTTTGCTGAAGCAAGGTTTTCATCAATTATTCCCATGAAAGCATAAAAGTGCTGTGGGTATATGATTCTCTCTCTTAAAGGCAAATGTTCTCTTTTAAATATAATTTCAAGACTTACTTAAAAAAATACATGATCTGTATATGACTGTGGTGTCATTAAAAATATGCAAAAATGTACATAAGCATACAGAATATTTTAGCTCTCCTCTATGCTATCCGAGTCTTCCCACACTGGCAATTGCCTCTAATTTCTTTTATCTTTTCAGACATATTTTAATTTCATCTATATTATTCTTCAGAAAGCCTCCTCAATTTGTTTTTTCTTGAACGTTTCTCCACACTATTGCTTTTTTGTTGATCAGAGAATTTCTGGTACTCAATTCCAACACAAAATCTAAGCCTCCCTGAGTCCCACATAGTTTTCTGGGTTGGCCTGAGACAACCACAGCCAGATACATGTTCCTGGGACTGTGAACTAAGAGCGAGCAAGGGAGGGAGACATGGAATCAAGGCATCCCAAGGGTGGGAATCCTGCAGGGCAGCTGCCTCACCATTGATGACAGCAGGGCAGCTGTGACAACACCCTGTCCTGGCTACGCCTGCTGTGTGCTGCAGCACTTCCTCATTCCCGATTTCCTGGGCAGCTTCCTGTTGCCAGCTGTCTTCTTCCTGTTCCCATTGACACAAGAGGTCTATGAAGCACGGTGTGACTGATGATGTCACTGCAGAACATCTGTCTTCCAGTCACTTTCTAATATATATTTTTCTTTTTACTTGCATTTTCCCCAAGGCACTTCAGCTGTGCCCCTTACAATTACATACTCTTCAAACTGATATAATATTAGATTTTTATGGATCAAATCTCAAAACTTCTTTTAATAGAAATTCTTTGAATCCAACTAATCAAATTCTTTTTTTTTAACCTTTTGTCCTTTCCCCATTTTAATGGTTAATATCTTAATCAAATATAAAGTATGGTCTATGATAAGTCCAGTAGATATATTAAACACTCAAAATAACTCCTGAAAGAGCCAATCAGTGTTTATTTATACAGAGTGATATCCACAGCATAAGTCTCTAATAATTAGAGACAGAATTCAACTGACTTTTCAGAATCACGAACCAAATTATGGTATAATCTACCTTTAGTGGTCTTTAGCCATTATTTTTTTAAAGATCTGTTTATTTATTATGTACACAGAAGAGGGTGCCAGATCTCATTACAGATGGCTGTGAGCCACCATGTGGGTGCTGGGAATTGAACTCAGGACGTCTGGAAGAGCAGTTGATGCTCTTAACCTCTGAGCCATCTCTCCAGTCCCGGTCTTTAGCCATTATTCAAGCATTCCATTGAGGTTTCTATTTCAATTATGTGTGTGTGTCACACACAGATATCTATATCTATGTCTGTATCTAAACCTAACTAAGGGTAGGTTTGCAAAAGTGGTGGTGGCACACGCCTTTAATCCCAGCACTTGGGAGGCAGAGCCAGGCGGATCACTGTGAGTTCGAGGTCAGCCTGGGCTACCAAATAAGCTCTAGGAAAGGCGCAAAGCTACACAGAGAAACCCTGTCTCATAAAAAAAAAAAAAAAAAAAAAAATATATCTACACATTTAACTTCCAGGTATTTGCCTTCACTTTTTAGGCTGTTTAATATTCTTATGGTATCCTACTGCTTCGTTAAGATTTCTATTCCTTGTTCTGTCTCTTCAGTCATTTAAAATGCATTCAAATATAACCTCGTTTGAATTGTTTACTTCTCTCTGTACTTTGGTGCTTCTTCTAATGTTTGTTGCAGCTGTTGACGCCTCTTAATCTGGCCACAGGGTTCCATAGAACTTTAGAGGAAAAACAAAAACTGGTCTACAAATCCTAAGCCCCCTTTGCCAAAATACTTTCTACTAAACAAAGACAGAACATACAATTTATGGCCAAATCTAAAGTTGAGATTAGAATTACTGCTGATGTGGGAAAAGAGTGAATACCAAGAATATTTATATTCACAAATAGACTAGATAGAATGAAGGTCAGGGTCAAACTTTAGGATTGATGGTTTTGGTGTCATCAGGAAGCAAGAGGGGCATCCCAGCATGCATCCTCTGTGTGAGTCATTGTCCCAAGGTGGCTTCTTAGTGACAGTGGGAAAGGTATCATCAGTGGGCATTTTCCTACTTTTCATAGCAACATCCTTTATCTCTGTGTTATGTGTTTTTTAAATAAAATTAACATTTAAAGGTTAAAAAAACTGAACTCTCAATTTTACTATTAATTTCATTCCTAAAAAGATAGTTGGAATCAATTTTATGCACAGCATATTTATTACATAGGTAGAATTTAAACTTGAAGAAATATTTTAAGTTTTCTGAGGTTGCTCCAATCACTAGACACAAGTGACAAAGAGGTTTCACCTCTACACTCTAACAGTAGACTTTCCTATCTGCTTACAACTCTTTGAGGAAGTCTCTAGAAGAATTGAAAAGGATATTAAAATGTTTTTTCCATGGGGAGTCTTTTGAGGTTAGGGTGGATGTTTTATAGGAGAACCTTCATTTCATCTTTTTGCATCATTTAACTACAGGTTAACTATTCTGTTCTAGGTCAAAACCCACATTTATTATTTTTCAGTTCCCAGACTGGAGTTTTAATTTTGTCCTTATTTATAGAAACATAATTTGTTAACTTCATATGCATGTCCTTTTTAAAAAAAATCTTTACTGTGTATTTATTAGTTTTTATTAGCATATTTTCCCCATCTGTTTTTGAGGAGGTAGAGATCTTAATGGAAACACCTATAGCCTGATTACCATATGGCTAAACACCACCTTAGGCTAGGTTTTCAAAAGTAAAATTTCTTGTTCAAAAAAGCAATTGCATTCACAATTTGAATTTCTCCCCAAATAACATGTTCTTTTGTGATTTCTCTCTTTCTGTGAGAGCATGCATTTTGCTTCATACTTTGGACCATGTCATATATTATAGCTTGAAGAAAAAAATCTTCCCTGCTGGCTAATTTTACTTTGCCTCATGACTAATGATACTGAGGAGTCCTTCATTTGTATTTCCATTTGTATTTGCTCTGTGCTTGCCTCCTTATGCTCTGCCTAAAGACTACTATTCGTCTAAACTTCTCTACTTTCTTTATCTGGATGTATGAGCAGTATGTAATAACTTATGATAATGATATTATCATATTCTATACTGCAGGCTGATAAGCTCACATTCTCTGCAGGCTTATGGCTGGTGAGAGGTAAATGATAATACCATTAACATCTTATAAGGGTAGGATCTACCTTAGAAAGAGAAGTTGAGTCATTGGAAAACCATGGCCAAGGTCACATAGCTCTGAAGTTCACAAATCAAGTGGATTGTGATCAGCTAGTGCCAAATACTACCTTGTATTTTGAAGCTACTCATAAAGCTGATTCCAAACATTCTACATAAATAAGCAAGATATGATTTCTAAAATTAGGCATTTTGAATAAAAGCCAAATTTTCTTGATCAAACAAACAAACAAACAACCCTCAAGCTTCTTTTTCCCCAGCAGAAAACTTTATTTTGCTAGGCACTGGTAGGGCCAGGGCACCTGTGAGTGCTTTCTGAGCTGCAGCAGAACCTGATTTTAAAAGCTTGATGATAGTCAATTGGCGCTATCCAAGGAAATGGATAGATTGTTTGTTGCAAAGGACCCCCAAAATGCAAATTCCAATGTCTACCCATATCTTTATCTAGCAAGAGATGGTCAACCACAACTGAAATGCCTTGAAGCTGTGAATTCAGTAAAAGAGCATGGACAATTCGGGGTACTAAGAAGGCTGTTCCCCAAACAAAAGCTTGAGTAATACCAACAGTGAAGAAACCTTTGTTTTCACTAGCCTCTTCTCCATGAAAGATTTTTTTTTATTTTCCCCAATAAATATTTATTGGAGCCATTGCTTATGGTGGATATAAAAAGAACACACCAGGTGTTAGGTTACAGTAGTTTCAAGGGACGGGTGAAAGGTGTGGTCCTTTGGTGCTAGGAGAGGCCTCCATTGTCATAATTAGCAAAATGTTAGCTGGTGAACCTAAAATTTAAATAGAAAATTATCTTTCTTGTGATGATCCCTGCCCCTGTCTTTGAAGATACTCCAAGTCTGACCATTGGCAGGCACTGGTTAGACCATTTGTCTCAACCTTTTCAACTGCATAATCTTTTTGCTACAAAGAATCTACAATATGTCTTTCATGTGTAAAGAAAATTCTTACTCAACCTGTAAAAAACCTAGCAGATGGCACAGTAATTTGTATATCCATGCATGCATACAGGATATGTTCTCAGAGAATGAATCAGATTCATGTTACACCTATTTAAATATTTCATTATATTTAATTTTAATTCATTTATTCATAGTTTTAACCTCTGTAAGTACAACCATTATTTAAATTAATAGACAGGTAAATGGCATCAACAAAACCGCAGCATTTAATGTTTAAGATAACTGACATGCATGAAGTCATTGTATTAAAATACTGGTTTTCCTATTGTTTTCCACAGATGGTGCCAGTAATTAATATTATGCTATTTTTTTCATCAGCTGGATTTCCTGTTGACAAAATTCACATAGTATAAAATAAACTGCTATATTATACTACCCGATTATATTATGTATAGTTTAAGCATTTATTAGTGATAATATGTTTGTCATATTTAAAAATATGTAATACTCTCAATGGTCAATGAATTATTAGAGTTAATAAGACAGGCAGTGGGGTACACTCACAAAAATGTTAACTGCACAGTTGATCATAGATGTGTAAAAATCTGTAGCAGGACCATCTGGCTTCTGAGAATGACATCAATTTCAAGATACAGAAAGTGTCTAGATGATTAAAAGTATTGAGAAATAATTTAACATACCTCTTTTAAAAAGTCCTTGTGAAGGGAAGTGTCTCTCTTGAGTGGCCAATAGATGCTTCCTTTATTATTCCAGAAATGCCAGGGGAGCTCAATAGCACTGCTATGTATGAGCACGTAATCTTAAAAATGACTTTAAAACCTGACTTTTTACAGCTGAGCCCCCTCCCCACGCCAACTTAGCGTCCTTCCTCAGTAGGCTGACTTACCGCATGAGGAAGAAGTGCAGTTCTGCGACATCCATCTGGATAGGCCACTCAAAAGGACCCTCCAACCCAGTCCTTGGGAGTGCTTCTGGCTTTCACTAGCGCCTCCAACAGACGACATAGAAGTAGAAAATCAATACTTATAAATTTCCTTTGCTTTCAGACAGATAAAATATAACATGGTAGTTTTAGTTTTGAAGCATTTTACTCATTCCTTATTTCTAAAATCCAGAAAAATACTCTTTAAATATACTCAGTTCTCAAAACTGTAAATTACTTCCCAGAGAATGTTTCATTAGTAAACAAAGCTTCCAAAGAGACACCAAAGTGAATAAAAGGTCCCATGTGTTCCCAGGCTTTACCTTCTAATAATGTTGGTCAGAGTCCCTGTGAGGCCCTCCCAATCTGTGAACGCATTGTCCCTATATTTTCTATGCATTAGTGCTTGTTCTTGCTCTAGAAACTTACCCATTTGGAGGCTAAGATTCAATGAAAGCCTTCCCATGCACTCTTTGGAGGGGAGCTTGAAAGACTAATTGTCATGTTACTGAGTGTCACCATTCCAAGTCCATTCCTTTTTACTTCCATCCTGTAGTCTAATGTGGGGACCGTAGCACACTGCTCCATGTTAATAGGATATCACGGATTAATCACAACGCCTGGGAAGATATGGAGCTGAGTACACAAGTGAACTGAGTGAGGTGGAACACCACGTTTTCATTTAAAATCAAGGGGTCTGGTATCTACATCTCTGCTCTTGAATTTCCAGGCTGTGATGGAGTCCTGTAAGCCAATAGTAAAACACAGCTTGATCACTCTGTCTGCAGACAAGTGATTGAAGATTCTGTATTCACACTGGGTTTGGCTTCCCTGGGGATCTTTCTCTTTTTTCTTGACATATTCTTTCTATGGTCATCAGGAAAAGAAGCTAACTTCATTTTCATTTTCAAACTAAATCCCTGTACAGACTGCAAAATATTAATGGCCTAGGAAATGGCAGGATTGTAAAATTTACAATAACAAATCTTCTTGTCCTGGCACTTTGGTCTCTTTCATTATTACTAAATTGGGTCTCTGGCTTTCTTTGTTTTGGAAAAGAGAAAAATGTTATTACTAGTTAGTCCCTTAAATCCTCCAATATAAGTCAACTAAAAATGTGTGAAATTTCTGGTAAGGATGTTGACATTCAAATTGTACATCAACCAAAGAACACATGGTGCAGAAATAAATGGTTTCAAAATTAACAAACATCCCTCATGAAATGTGAACATCTCTTTAAACATTAAAAACAAACCCCTTAAGAGATAATTTATTAAGATACTTTCCTAACTTTTTATTTTTACACATGTGTAGCATGAATCTTGAAAGTTCTTATTAATAAAAACACACCCAGAGCCAGGTATTTGGATGAATGCCGGAAGATCAGAGAAGCAGAAGAAGCCACAGCTTCCTCACCTCGCCAATTCCTCAGCTGATCCTGTTTCCTCAGACTGGAAGCCTCTGAGTCCTCATCCAAATGGATCTCAGTTGAACTGTACTGCTCAAAAAGCCTAAAAGCTTAACCAGACTCTAGTTCCTGGTCTTCACACCTTATATACCTTTCTGCTTCCTGCCATCACTTCCTGGGATTAAAGGCATGTGTCACCATGCCTGGCTGTTTCCAGTGTGGCTTTGAACTCACAGAGATCTAGACAGATCTCTGCCTTCGGAATGCTAGGATTAAAGGTGTGTGTGCCACCATTTTCTGGCCTCTATATCTAGTGGTTGTTCTGTTCTCTGACCCCAGATAAATTTATTAGGGTGCACAATATATTGGGGAACACAGTATTACCACACATATACATATATGTGTTGAATACCAATTTCATTTATAAATCTGCAAGGACTGTTAATGCCACTTTAATAATTTACACTTGTCAATCATTTGGTATGTAAAAAAAAAAAACCCTATCAAATGAAGGAAATAAAGTGACATAAGTCCCACAACTAGGGTTACCCAAATTAAAAATTTAAATTTAATAAGTATATTCATTTATACTCTAATTTAATACTCATTTTAAAATTATTTTCAGCTTTTGATATTGTATAATTACTTTTCTGTTGGTATGAATACATACCCTATCAACAAGCAATGTGGGGAAGAAAGGATTTCTTTTGGCTTAGGGTTCCGGAGTGACAGTCCGCAATGCATGGGAGGCATGGCAGCCTGAACACACACTTGAGGCCCCCATCTTCAGCCACACGCAGGAGACAAAGACAGTGGGAACTGGAAGAGGTTGAGGCTGTGCAGTCTCAGAACCTGTCCTCAGTGGTGCACTTCCCCACCAAGGCTCCACATCCCAATACAGCACCCCCACTGGAGAAGAAGAATTCCAATTCCTGAGTCTAGTGGGGACATTTCTCATTCAACACACCACAGTCCTCTCTATGACCCCATAGGCTCATAGCCTTAATAAAATGCAAAATAAATTTACTTCTACTTCAAAATTTCCCATAGTTTTGAACAGTCTCAATACTATTCAATGGTCCAAAGACCAAAATCTCCTCTAAGACACAAGACACTTCCTTAACTGTCACCTCCTGTAAAATCAAACAGCAAATTACATGCTTCCAAAACACATTGGCACAGACTATACATTCCCATTCCAAATGGGAGGAATGAGAGAGAATTCAGATATACTGGGCCAAAGCAAGACCAAAATCCAGCAGGCAAATATCAGATCCTCTGGATCCACATTTGGTGACTGGCACTTTGGTTTCATAAGGTTTAGACGGCCCTATCCCACCAGCTTTACTGGCTGCAGCAGGCATCTCTCTCTTGAGCTGTTCCTACTTCTTGTATGCAGTTTTTCTTGCAGATGTCTTATAACTCTGGAATCTCAAAAATATTGGGATCTCTACTGCAGCCCCAGCTTCACTTTAATAGTTTAATGCAAAGGCCTGGCAGGGACTCCCTGCCACACTTTGCCTGGCATTGGTGACTCCCTGAAACCACAGAGGAAGAACCCACAGCTCCCTCACTTTTAAGCCTCTGAAGCCAATACCATGGACACAACACTGCCAACTTGAGATAAGATTCTCATCCCTGCTGCCAGCTTGAATCATATTAGCAGGAGCTTTTGTTTGCTGAAGCAACTGCTTTTTAGGAGCAGCGAGCTCCTGAAATTTTCTCCTTTCACAAGTTGGGTGGGATCCTACCTACAGGGCACACTTCTCAATGTTCCAATGTAGAGTAGGAGGTCTCTCCTTAATGATATTAATCTTCTTAACTTTTTCATCCTCTCTTTAAGCACATGCCTCAGTTATAACACCAAGCTTCATACTATTCTTTTTCTTTCCAAACTTTATATGCTGTATTTGTTTCAGTCCTATTTGCTCCTTGTCATTGTAAACCTGTATAAGGGGAATCAGTAATAACTAGATCACAGACTCAATATTATACTATCATGTAATTTCCACTGCCAAAGAAATTATCCCACTGTACTCTAATTTAACTTCAAGAATGTTCTTAGGACACTAGCACAAGGCAGGAAAATTCCATGCCAAAATATTATATCAATGATCTCCAACCTAGCTGTTTTTCCATTCTTTATTTACCTCTGAAACATCTTAATCCAGATCTCTATCCTCAGTATTAGTCTCAACACTACCGTTTTCCAGGCTCCTTCAAGAATGGTCCATTAAGCTCTACATTCAACCTGCTTTCTAGTCCAAACTTCCAAACTCTCCATATTCTCCTAAGTAGCAAAATGAGATTCTTCACAGCAACAACCTGACCCTCTAATATCAATGTCTTAGGTACTTTTTGTTGCTTTGATAAAATACTATGACTAAAAGCAACAGAAGAGTTTATTTTTATTGATGGTTCTTGAGGGATAAGAGTCTATTATGTCAGGGAAGTAGCTTATAAACTCCAATTATAGGCTATGTGTTCTACATGGCTTATAGGCCTTGACTTTAGAAATGTTAACAGAGTATAAGCTAAGTACTAAAGAAGGATGGCCAAAAGGAAAAGAGGAAAGGAAGGAGGGAGGAAGAGAGGATGAAGAGAGGAAGAAGATAAGTGATAGAATATAATATGTCAAACATGAAAACAAAGATTGATTGACAACTTTTTCCTTGCTTAGTAAAATGCCATGTCAGTAAATGTGTGAGAAGTGTGATTTCTGTTCAAATCCAGCATTATAAATTATTATTCATACTTGTCATGTGACTCCCCCCAACACTGACCCCAACTTGCCTTTTCATTGAAGACTTTATATTAAAAATCATGACATCCTGACTGCGTGTGATCTTTTCTTAACCTATTAGAAGAGAAAACCATAAAACAGGATTTGTCTTCCACAAATTTATGATCAGAATGATTTGTGTTTCAAAAAGTCCTTGCAAGAAACAGCAGATCTTAATGATCAGATTATTTACATTAAGATAACGACTACCTCTAAATTAACTTTTCTCATTCAGACACAGAAAAATCTGACAGTACTGCCGTTTCTCTTGACATTTTAATTTTTTCTAAGACCTCTACCTTGGTTTCATGTTTAGTTTTATTATCTGTTTCTATTAAGGGTTCTCACGGATTGAGACAGTATGATACCACTGTGGCCAGTTCTGTTGGGGTCTTCACTCACCCTGAGTGTTAAAACAATGTCCTCATCCTCAACCCATTCCCTATAGAGAACCAACAGCCAGTGACTGGTTGGAATCACAAAAGTCCCACTGTGTGCTTCAAGGGAGCACCAGCGCTGTACAATTCGCCCGACCTTTGTGAGTTACCCGAGTTCACTTTCTTATCAACTTTTCTCCCTTGTCTATTTTAGGTCCCTTAATCTAGCATAAAATTTTCCCGAGTGAGCAGTTCCAGAGGTTTCTTTTGACAGTTTTATTCCCAGATTCTTCTAAGTAATATTCATGATAAATTCATAATGTTTGAGCAATGCTTTCAGTAAAATATCTAGCATTGTAAGTATAGTTTTCTAGAAAAATCACCATTTGTCAGTCTCAACTGCAGTGCTCACACCTGTAAAATAACGATGATGGACTACTGGTGCTCACAAATGCAAACAAAATACTTAAATTGATTATATAGCAGTGAGTACTTCTATTGACGACTAAAATTGTCATTTTGTGTGTTTTTTAATATTTATTTTATTTTATTTTTTAATCTTATATATGTGTGCCTGTTTGTGTGTGGGTATGTGCACAGGAGTATAGATGTCTGTGGAGGTTAGAAGAAGATGTATTTCCCCTGGAGGTGGAGTTACAGGTGGTTAACAGTCGCTTGACATGTGTGCTTGATGGGTGTGTTCCCAATCAGACTCAGGTCCTCTACAACATCACCAGGTTCTTTTAACCATTAAGGCATAGCTCCACCTTTTGTTTAATTATTAATACATGAATTTTTTTTAGGAAGCCAGAAGCATCACTTTATAGAACAGTTAGTCTAAATTACTTTCTCTTCCTTCACATGTGATGCTGAACATGAATCTTTCTGTTCTGTGAAATTTTGGTTGCCTCAAAACTGAATTGTTCCAAAGCTAAATAGAAAAAAAAAAACAGAATCAAGTCACACATATTCTGAAAACTGTCACTAAGCTGCTGAAAATTGGAGGCTTATACATAGCTCACAGATGGAGGCAGAAGAACCAGCCCATTTATACAGTAAAACTTCCTGTCTTCCTCTTCCACCTCCTAGGTACCTCCTCTTTTCTTCTCTTCTCCACCCCCTCCTCTCTTGTCCACTCCTCTCCTTTCCTGTTCTCTCTTCTCATCTCCTGCACCCTCTAATCCCCTCTCCTCTCCTCCTCTCTACTTAGGCAATACTCTCTCCTCCCCTTTCCTCTCCTGTCCTCTCTTCTCCTCTCCTCTCCCCTCCTCCCTTCTCCTCCCTCTCTCTTCTTCCTTCTCTGCTCTCTGTAGCTGGAGTTTTCTCCAATGCCGCCTGGGCCCCCAGCTGCTGAGACCCAAATAAACACACAGAGGTTTGTATTAATTACAACCTGTATGGCCTATTGGAAGTGCTGGGGATGTCTTTCTGTATGCTGTGAATATGTGTTGCTCTGATTTGGTTGATAAATAAAATGCAGATTGGCCGGTAGCCAGGCAGGAAGTGTAGTATAGGTGGGATAAGCTGAGAGGAGAATTCTGGGAACAGGAAGGCTGAGTCAGGAGTCACCAGCCAGACACAGAGAAAGCAAGATGTAAAGGCAGAAATGAGAAAAGGTACCAAGCCATGTGGCTAAACATAAATAAAAATTATGGGTTAATTTAAATGTAAAGGCTAGTCAGTAGTAAGCCTGAGCTAACGGCTGAGCAGTTTTAATTAATATAAGCCTGGGTATGTTTACTTGGGTTCAACCAGCCATGGCAGCCAGGCAGGACCAAGAAAACTTCAGCTACAGCTCTCCTCTTTCCATCACACTGTCACACTCTTTACTTCTTCCATATCCCTCTATCTGTCCTGTTCTCATTCTCTTCCCATCCTCCCGTCTCTTCCCCTGCCCCTTCTGTGTTGTGCTCTTCCTCTGCAGAGGTTACCTGAAGTAAAGAACTCTAGAGGGTGGTACGAATCCTCCACCACTGTCCATGCCAAGCCGAACATGGACAGAGATACCCGAAATGTTCTCCATCTTCACCCTTCTAAAGGTGACAGGTCTCTTAATGTGCTCATGGCACAGAGAACGAGCAGCACAGCATAGAGTGGTGGGCGTCATTGCAGTGGGTGGAAGGGAACAGAGATCACTTGCAACAGAAACTACAGCCTCACTTCCACAGAAGGCAGCCACATGAGCCTGCTCACATGGACCCATAGGAGGGAGTTCTAAGTGGTGGCAGGGGCTGGACAAAAGTTTAAATAATGTGCACCACACTACCCCTAGGTAAAATCCCAAAGAGCAATGCGGGGCGGGCGAGGGCGAGACACTGTATAAGTAATTTAGTGTCTTATCGGTTGTGTGGTCACTAGAACCAGAACAGAAGTGGTGAACCGACTCGAGGAAAAGAAGGGAGAACCCAAGAAGATTGCCTCCCACATAATCCCATGTTCTTAGGACACATTTGTACTGTATAGGCGTCGGGAGGAGAATTCTGAATTGGAAATTTATAAAGTGGACCTGGACTAGATTTTAATAACCAGGAATAGCCAGAAAATTATGAACTCAAACTAAGATTTCATTCAAGACACAGAACCGGGCGATTCCACAGAGCACACATGAAAGCGGTGATTTAAAAGAATCAGACCATTTTATATCCTACTGAGTTCAAAATCCTCAACAACTGGCTACGTATCAGTGGGTAATTGGACCTGAGAATTATTTAAATTGAGTAAAACTGAAAAATATTAATGTCAATGAGTGTGGACCTGTACTAAATGCTGTCAGTGTAGTAAGGGAGTCTATTTAGGGGCAAAAGGTGTGGTGTCTGGTACCAAAACAAATTCATTGTAATTGAGATTCATCTCCACTGACTAGCTGAGTGATTTGGGCAAATTCATGTTCAGTGAAATTCATATAGACTACAGGGACTGTGGCAGTGCACAAGACTCACATAGGTTCAAGCAAGAAGGGGTCCTAGCACTGAACGGGGAGAGTAGACAGAGCCCCACCCTAACCTAGAAGCTGTTTGTGATTAATACCCACTGGCAAAGAGAAAATCATTCTTCCTCAATGAGGTATTACTGGACATTTCAATCACAGTCCAGGACAGGATCCATGCCCAGGAGTAGTTGGCCAACACAAAATGAACTCTATTTTATTTTTGGACTTTTTGTTTCCATTTTGACAAATTATATTTGTCTTATGGGTGGGTCTTTGGCTGTTTGTTTTGCTTTTCACTTTTTTTTTTTTTTGAGAACGTGTGAGTATAAAGTTTGGTGAGGTGGGAAGTTGAGAGGGTCTGGAAGGTTTGGGGGAGGGGAAAACAAGATCTAAATGTTTTATATGAGAAAAGTTTTAAATAGAAAATATTTGACATTTGACGACTTGAAATTGGAGATAATGACCTGCAAGCTTGGTGTAGTGAATGAATGAAGCAACAAAGGGCAAACACAATGTGTGACACGTGATAGACCATCCAACAGCATGTTATAATGTGTGCAAAAATCGAATCAAAGGTCATATCCTCAAACTAGCTGAAGAAGTACTTAATTCCTCAGTGGCTGGCACTGCACTCAACCAATCAAGTTTCTAATGATGATTCTCTAGTCCAAGCTATGGACGTTGACACTTCCTCTTCTTCATTTATTTTTAACTTGCAATACTTTAACATCTGATGCATGGTTAATTTTAAAGTCAAGCAAATAAAAATCAAAAACTATTCAGTACTGGAGAATTAGGCCCTTGGTAAGCCAACAAGAGATGACTTTTAAAGTTAATTTATTGGCAAAAATATGTCCTAGCCACTACCTTTCCAAACACATAATTAGAAAGGGGCTGACTTTGTGTTTTCTAATGTGCTTATCTATTCATTTAACACATTAGGGGGACCCATATTTTGATCAAAAGGACATAGAACAATGAACTTGCCCTTGAGTTTTCTGCCAAGCTCCAGAGAACTTCCTCATTTTGTGGATTAGACCAATTGTAAGTATTTCTCTCTCTTGTTTCTGGCACACTCCCTGATCAGTAATGAATCCTTTTATCCCCAAGAGCAGATTTGTGTCCTCTCTGCTCCAAAGGACACACTGACCAATTGGAGTTCACCAACCCCAGCCCTAGATGACACTCTGGCTGCATAAGTCTCTATTGGGTGTTTGCGCTGTGGTTGTTGTGCTCTTTTTTCTTAATAAACATAATGTTTTACAAGAAAGGTTTTTTTCAGGTAATATTTTTGTACATTGTGCTGGCTTGAGGTTTAGGAAGAAGGATGTACATGATTTCCTGAACAATCACTCTTCAGGAACCAAGGCTGCAGCTTCCTTGCCTACAATATGTGGTAAAGGGCACTGACTGGGTCCTACGAATGTAGGGAGAGCCAGAAAGGCATGGCAGTTGCCTCTAGCTGGGCTGCCAGGGTAGTGAAGGCTAGCAGCCCTCCAAGTCTTATCTTTAAGGCCATGGAGTGAGGCCTGAGATGTACATTTGTGGTAGAGTGCTCAAATTGTAGAGTGCTCAAATTGTAGAGTGCTCAAATTGCATATTCAAGGGGTTTGATTCTCAGTAATTAAATAATGGTGATAATGATGATGATGATGATGTACCTACCAGACTGGCAGTAACCCTGATAAATATCCTAAATTATCCTTAAAATTCCAGGCTACTTAAGCTGAAGATATTTTCGGAACCTTCTTGCAACTTCTTTTATGAACCTTGAAGAAAAAAAGTGTGTGTGTGTGTGTGTATGTGTGTGTGTGTGTGTGTGTGTGTGTGTGTGTGTAATCATTATATGTATTATATATACAAATACATATATACATTATACAGATATATACGTATATGTACATTAAAGTAGAAGCGAAGCTCTCTAGGGGGACAAGGGGGACTCATGGTAGGGGACTGATGAGAAAAGAGTAGTCATGGAGGTATGGAGAAAACATGTCTAATGCACAACATATATGTGTGTAAAAACTTAAAAAGTAAGTATTTGGGGATTCTTTTATTTTAAGTGTGTGAGTGTTTTGCCTGAGTGAATGTGCACTGTGTGTGTGCCTGGAACCAATGGAGGTCAGAAAAGGGCATAGAGTTTCATGAAACTAGAATCACAGATGGTTGTGAGCTACCACGTGGGTGCTGGGAATCAAACTTGAGTCTTCTGCTAGAACAAGTGATTCTAACTGCTGAGCTATCTCACGAGCCCCATAAATAAATATAGAGCCATCAAAAAGAGAAACCTGAGAAGAGAGCTGCCAGGGGGGAGATACACATATCCTAGAAAACATGGCACCACACCACCCACGGAAGCAAATACGTCTTTAAAAATGACTTCCCATGATATCTTTTAAAATGGACGTGTCTACTAAAATATTTGTTGAACATACTTCTGCAATTATCAGGCTGCTCCGATCCTTTGAGATGTGTTATGGCAATTGCTACACAGTAAAAATCTGTAATTCTGAGTCAAAATAATCAATATGTTAGTCTCCGACCTTCTCAATATGGAGTGGACAGGGAAACCTGAACAGTTTGTTATTCACTCTTTATGTTAATGAGCATATAGACGTGTTGGGAAGAAATGCAGGGAAATACTTATACTTTATTTTTAGACTAAACCGATTGTGATTGTGAAGAATTCACTCTGAAGAGTGATTAGAGTAGCAGTGTAACTCCTCTGCCACAGACAACACGTGTGCTGCAGAGTGGGATCAACAGTAAGGACGAACGTGGTTAGAAAAATATGACAGAATCATCCTAAGTACGCCATTTGTATTCAGGGTCTCGTATCTCAGTGCACAGGGTACTTTTAATAAATAAGTGTAAATGACTATATTTAATATGGTAAAAATATCAGAAAGCAATCTTTCTAGTGATAAGATCACTGGAAAGGATTTCTTGTTTAATACCTTATTCTCTTTTGTTTTGTTTTGTCATTTTTTGTTTTTTCGAGACAGGGTTTCTCTGTGTAGCTTTGCACCTTTCCTGGAACTCGCTTTGGAGACCAGGCTGGCCTCCATCTCACAAAGATCTGCCTGGCTCTGCCTCCCGAGTGTTGGGATTAAAGGCGTGCGCCACCACCGCCCGGCAATACCTTATTCTTTAAGCTTTCTGAAGTGAACGTTAGTCTTCCTCATACTTCCATACTTCTTACATCAGAGAATAGAAATTATATGCTTCATGTTTGTTGTGAAAGTTAAAACCATGATTCAGGGACTAGTAGTGGGGGATGATGAAGAGTTCTAGAAAGAAGTTAAAACCACACAGAAGATAACGCAATGTGGGGTACCATTAACAAGTACATCACTGTATCAGACTGTATTGTCTGTATATGGCTAAAGACACAGATTATCAGGGCTTGTGAAATGGCTAAGCAGGTAAGGCACTTGTTGTCCAGTCCAACTACCTGAGTTTAATCCCAGGGAACCACAGGGTAAAAACAAAGAACTAACTTCTGAATGTTGTCCTCTGACCTCTCCACACATGCCATAATGGCACACACACAGTATGTGAATGCCCTAAAGAAAGAATTTAAAAAAAAAAATAACTGTATCTAATCTTGTCTTTTCCCCATCCTCTCTCAGAATCCAGTAAGAAGAGGCTAGGGCTAGCCACAGGCGTGACTGACTGATCCTGCAGTTCATGCGTCTTTGTGTACTTTAGTCTCTCTGTGTGCTCTAGGTCTCCTTCAGCTTCCATTACCAATGTTTTCCATATTCCTCCTTTCCCTTCATCATTAACAGGTTGCTTATATGTGTTCCAGTGAACAGGATAACACAGCTCTACCTGACTCTTCATGTCAGGAAGTTCAGTAATGGAGCCCATTTGCCATTTAGAGGGGAAAACCAAATCCCATGGTGAGGCCAAATGTCACTAGTCCAAGCAAAATACCAGCTAAAGTGTGAAGAAATATGTAGTATGGACTGTGAAGCATGACTGAGGAGTAAACCTTCAGATGCCCTGACTCACTAACCTTCAAATGAGGCCAAGTACGGTGGTAATGAAACACGATCATATACCCTTACACAAACTGTAGAGATGTAAGCAAGATCAGCACCATCATTTTTTTTTTAGCCATTAAGCTTTGAAAGATTTTGTTGCATGGTGATAAATAACCAGGACAATCATAAGAGACATTATACTGATCAAGAGAGCTATGGCATTTCCCAACACAGATGATAATGCCACAACACTTTAAAACTACTGTGCAATGTACAGGAAATTTGTGTTTTGTGTAAGCCATTGTGTCAGCACCATACTTACCTAATAATTCATGGAACAGAATTTATTCTGCATGGAAATCATATGCTGAGAAATCAAGGCACATGAATCTTCCATGCATCACTGCCACTTAGAAGAACAAAGAGTAAGAGTAAAAAGATGACTATTCTGTATGCACACACAGCAATCTTTCTCCATTTTGGTAGTACCATTCAAGTTTCATTTTTCCTAATTGTTTTTTGTAGAATTATTCGTTATACAACCAAGTACTATATAATGTACTAGCGACAAACTTGTCACAAGTGGTACTTGAGTGGCTGGCTGCATGGATTGGTGTGGCTAAGAGTGAAGCCTGGCCAACACCATGTAATAACTGGCCAGTGTCTTTTCTAATGTGGAGAAAGGAGAGTTCTCTGATTGATTGATTGATTGATTGATTGATGATTAATTGACGATTGACTGATTGATTGATTGATTGGTTGGTTGGTCGGTTGATTAATTGATTAATTGATTGATCCTTTGTGTTAACCTCTAAGGCTCCTAGCAGGCTTTTCACATGTTATCTAGAAAAATTTTGATTAAGAATGGAACCTGGTTGGAGAAGTGGAAACAGGGCATGAAAAAGAGGCTAAGTCCAGACAGATGTCACATGGGACAGCAGGGACACTCATGCCCGTTGTTAACCTCATCATTATTTTGCCCAGTAAAATATTCTTCTTTTGCAAATATTTCAGTTACTTTTCAGCATCAAACCCAAATAGGGCTTAATGGAAAAACTGTTCAATCAAGATGAATCATCTGAGAAGTACACAGAGTAGAAATATGAAGAGACTTTTGCCAAGTTTTCCACAAGTCAAAATACTTGGTGGAGACATAGAGAAGTTGGTCAGTGGCTGTCCCAGAGCCAGAATCTGAAAATGGGCACCACACCACAGTACTAGAAAATCCTAATGAAAGAAATGCTAGCTTATAAATCATAAACACAAAGAGCCCAAGAGAAGTGAAGCCATATTTTTTAAATGAAGGAAAGCAGCCTTTCTTCCTTGACTCTAAGAGTGTTACCATCTGTCTTGTTATAACATGATAGTTTCATTTCTCTAATTTGCTTAAATATTAAAAAATATACTACAAAATTATATTTTAAAGGAAATTAAGCTTTTAGACTCTAGACAGTGATAGACACACCATAACAGATGTTTTCCTTGTAGATATTTCAATGGTAAATGGATTCTCTAGTTAAAAGAATATTTTGTACTCAAGCTAGAACAAGAGGAATAAACACAAAAAAGTTTTATGAATGACCAATATTGCCTGAGAAAACTATGATGCAGAAGGCACCGAGGCTTTCCAACATGCCAAGGGTGATGCTGATGACTATAGGAATGATAGGCTTCCCTTGGTCCACACACTAGATCAATAGCCAGGAAAGAGTTGGTTCATTTTGCAAAACAGAAAATCTAAAGTTAGCAGGTGATTGAAGTTAGTGCAGTTCTATTCCACTTTGGATGATGTCTGTCATCACAGAGATCAGCTTTCAAACTGGTGAAGGTAAAGAAGCTGCGACTGCAGAAACTGGAGGCTAAGGCTGGTAAATGGAGATACCGTGAAGTGGGGCTGTAGTTGATGGGTCCAGAAAAAAAATGAACCCAGCACTAATAATCTCTGTGGAATCTACAATAAGAGGGATACCAGAAAGCTTTAGACTATTACAAGAGCTGGGAATGGAAACCAATGACATGTGTGCTTAACATGCCTGAAGCCCCAGAGTGGATCACCAGCATCCTCCATCAAATCAACAGACAAAAGAATTTTGAGTTGCAAAATTAGACACTAGCAACTTGGGTTTTGATCTATATGCAGATAACTATTCCAGTATTTAGTAATAAATTAGTTCAAAGTGAAGAAAGCATATGAATGTTGTGGCAAATACCTTCAGCTTTAGCACCCAGGAGGCAGAGACAGGTGGATCTTTCTGAGTTTGAAGCGAGCCTGGACTGCACAGGGAATTTCAGGACAGCCATGGATGTGTAGTGAGAGCCTGTCTCAAAAAAGTGAGAGAGAGAGAGAGAGAGAGAGAGAGACAGAGACAGAGACAGAGACAGAGAGACAGAGACAGAACACGGAGACAGAGAGAGCAATGATCATTCAAAGCCAGCAGAGGTTAATCAACAATAAATCTGTATCACCAAAGGAATTTCTGTTTATAGATAAATATCACAGAAAGGAGCTGCAGGCACATTTCAGCCCTTTCACTTCCTAATTATATGATGGGTGTGCACAGATATAACAACATATGGATGCTATTGGACACACAATGTAAAACTTTTCATACAAATTAGTATGAAACAAAATGTCACTACATAGATTATTGCATTAGTACACCTCTTAGACATGTTTACAGTCACAGAAACTGTGAAAGGGGCCACTGTGCGCCCTGTGTGCTTTCCACAGTTTTACTCTTCTGTCATGGAGGAACTGAAGTCACAGATCAGAAATGCCAGTACTCAAAGATGAAAAGATCAGAGGATTTAACCCACCAGTTAGATAAGAGAACTGACATGATGAAGCAATGAACTTTCAACTGAGCCACCATACACTTTGGGGGATGTTTAGTAAATCAGCTTGAATCCTCTCACCCATTAATCCATGGTGATTGTGCTACTAATTTCACATGCTTCATCAAACGTGTGAATTTTAAAAGTGTATCAACCAATATTTGGCTGTTTCTTCGTTTTGAATTCCTTTGACAAGTGGAGAAGATGAATTAGCAGAATGAGTGGCGTGTTACAGTCAGTGAGTAGTTCCAATATGGCAAGTGACATAGGGATTTAGTAAATTAACGATGAGCATAGCAAGGAGTGATGGGGTGTATAGGACTCAAGAGGCTGAGGCAGGAGGATCATGACTTTGAATCCAGCCCAGGCTGGTCTCAAATAAAATAAAACAAAGCAAAACAATAGTGAACATAAACCCAAATATCAGTCAACATGCAAATGACCATTGGAGAGCGATACATAGAGCCAGAGATGCAAATTTCTCTTGAAATTGCCTGGCATCAGGCCAGCTCTGGACTCCGGAGCTGGACAGCACTTTTGAGAAAGAATGCTGTGTTGTTATGCCTACTGTGCAGACCAGAAGACTAATGCTCAAAGAGGAACAACTTGCCTGCAGCATTCAGTGGCTACGTCCTACAGATAGACGGACAACTCTTCAAGTGGACCTTCCAACCCAGGACTACAGTCCAGGTCACTAAACCCAAACTTCAATGTAAGACCAATAATAAAAAACACAGCAGTCAACTAAAGTAAGGAATCATGCATATATGTGGAAAATTGATGATAAAGGTGGAAAGAACTAACATAAGTTTGTAAAATGAATTTTCAGATTAAGCATTCCAAAACATATGAATTTTTATATAAACCATTTCATATGAAGATTCATTATTGGTAAGAAATACAAATTTAAAATAAAAACTTACTGAATAATACAAAATTATTTTTCTTTAATGAAAGCAATATGCTCTAAGTCTTCCTCCTAAGAGTATATTTTATACATTGGCTAGTTTACCCAACTTGGCAATGTATAAGTAAGAGGGACTCACAGTATTCTTTTGTATTCATAACATGGGGTTGTGGATGTTTACTTTTTGTTATACAGTTTAAGTCACACTCATTCGGTTTTAAATTGTATTTATAAAATTAGTGTCTTGTTTAAGGAAAACACATGTCCATGTTCACATATCCCCAATCAGCTGCAGCATCGTTCAGTAAACGATGGCTGCAAAGTGGTGCCTTGTGGTTTCATTCTTGCGTGGGTGCTGACTTTCTGATAGACCTCACACTCAGCCTTTGTCTCTCCTCCACCCTACAAGCAAATGTGAAAATCGTGTCTTCAGATCTCCTGGCCTCTTTTTTTCCTCTACGCATTTATTTGCTTTGTTCCCTCTTTGCCTTGCCCAGGATTAAGGCTGAGGTTCCAGGTGAGCAAATGAAGACTCGTAGTACTCCATTGTCTTCTCTCTTGAGACGCCGACTTAACTCCGTGAACTCAAAATGTGCCTTTTCTTCTCTATAAAACCTAAAATGGAAAGCATCCATTGCACAGTTTCTGATAGCCACAACCCTGTTTTTAGTTCTCTCAACACAAGATAGATATTTCTGCTCATCTGTGTTCTTCAAATTAAATGTTCACAATGATGATTCATGGTCACAGTGGTGATCTTGAATATACAAAGGACACATCTAAATGTCAGCTGGTTACCAGCTTTTCCCAGTAAGAATCAACAGAATAATTAGAGATGGATAGAATGAAATAATAGAAGAGTACAAATTCTACAACATATAAGATCAGCCAACATTATAAAGTTAGAATGCGAATTATCATGAGACCAGGAAATTATTGCAATGTCTCCATTGTAATTAAATTACAAATTTTCTATTATCTATACAGGGATTTACACATGGTAGACACTCATTAAATATGTTTATTTGTATTATAATTATTATATTTTAATAAACATTTTCAATTCAGAATCTATCTTGTGGTGGATTTATGCTTTTAAGATAATAATTGTTTTAGATGAGGTCATAAGACCAGGAGGTTTCTGTGAAAGGAATCAGTTTATAATAACCTGAAGCAATAAAAGCTTAATAGTAGTAAGAGATATAATCATGTCATCAAAATAACACCATAATCCAAGAACTGAGAAGAATCTCAGCAGGTCCCCCTCTATCTGTCTGTCTCTCTGCCTATCTCTGTCTGTCTCTCTCTGTGTCTCTCTCCCTCTTTTTCTGTGTGTGTGTGTGTGTGTGTGTGTGTGTGTCTGTCTGTCTGTGTGTGTGTGTGTGTGTGTACTCTCGTATCTGTACATTTGGGAAGTGTTCATATATGAAGGTGGATAGGCACATGTGTGGAGACCAAAAATCAACTTCAGATGTAATTACTTAGGAGCCAAGAACCTTGTTTGTTGAGGCAGTATTTTTCACTGGAAGATAGGACTTGTCAATTATGCTAGGCTGGCCAACAAGCAAGTCCCCAGTGTGCTCCTATGTCCATCTCCCAAGTACCTGGCTGGATTTTACACACAGGCCACCATACCAGCTCCACCCCACCTCCATTCACCTGGGTCTGGGGATCAAACTCTCATTGCCACGCTTTCAAGGCATTACCAACTGAGTTATCTCCTCCAAGCTTAGACAGATCATGTATTTAATAACATCTTTACTCAATGTGAATCATATCTTTACAAATAAAAACACGCTCTTGACATAGCTAAAGGGAAATCTAGTACATATACATAATGGAATAGTCCTCAGCCTTTTAGAAAAAAGGAAATATCATCTTTTTTTTTTTTTTTGGGGGGGGGGTTTTCAAGACAGGGTTTCTCTGTGTAGCTTTGTGCCTTTCCTGGAGCTCACTTGGTAGCCCAGGCTGGCCTCGAACTCACAGAGATCCACCTGCCTCTGCCTCCCGAGTGCTGGGATTAAAGGCGTGCGCCACCACCGCCCGGCAGGAAATACCATCTTTTGTGATAACTTTACTGCACATCAATGTGGAAAGCACCATGGCCATGAAATTAATCCAGGAATCATAAAACAAATCCTATATGATTTTACATATTTAGGGAATGTAAAAAGATGATACAGCAAACTAGAATAATGGCCTTCCAGAAGCTTGTGGCAGCCATAGTGGCGGAACTTAAAGAGTGTAAATTTTGAGTTAAACAAAAACAGTAATTCAAGCACTTTATTAAACATCATGGTTCCTTTGGTTAATAACAACATACTATGTACTTGAATATTCTGAAGAGAGAAGATTTTAAATGTTCTCTCTTCTATAAAAAAATTATAGACATATTATCTTGATTTAGCCATTCCAAAAGTATACACCATAAGTATATGCAATTTTTGGATTATAAAAATAAATTTAATTGTGCCTTTATTTCTAATACAATTATGGAGATACCCATTTAAACATGTACTTTTCTGGAAAAAATATATATTTGTATATATATTTCAGGAAATACAATGCTTTATTATTTAAGTTCTTACTACTCAGAACAATGTATTTTTTGTCAACATTCATGATATTACTTAAGAATCCTGGATTCTCAGTCTTTGATCAACCAACTGTAGATTGATAATATATAAAAAATGTGAAATATTAACTATATACAAACATTTTTCTTGCCATTATAAAACACAGTATTCCAAGAATTTACATGACAGTTGCATTGTATTATATATGTTACAGCATCTAGAGATGGTTTAAAATATGAAAAAGGATGTGCAAACGTCCTGTGCAAATACTATATCACTTTTTATAAAGGATGTAGTTTCCTCAGATTTTGGCATCCGTGGGAATTAAGGAAGCACTCTCTGGCAAACATTGAGGGGTGATCAGGCTCCTAAATCACAATCTTTCATCCTAATTGCACCCTACTGCTTTGGAGTTTACAAATCAGAAGAGAATACCCAGGCAGAACACTCTAGAACACTAGAAACTTTCTTACATGAAAACAACAATCAATAAATTCTTACTCTTTTCATTTTTTAAGTTATGATCAGATTTACAATAGTGTGTGCCTTTAATCCTAGCACTCCAGAAGCAGAGGCAGGTAGATATCAGAGTTTGAGGCCAGTATGTTCTACAGAGTGAGTTCTGGATAGCCGGCGATACACAAAGAAACCCTGTATCAAAAAACAAAAACAAAAACAAACAAACAAAAACAGATTTATATAAATTATAGAGATACTATTTTAAAATATTACAATGGTTATTTAAGTACTTAGAAGGTTATAAACACAACTTTCATTTCTACCCAGTGTTTGAGTTAGAAATATCTGATACATGTAAGAAGTATATGTGTGTATATGCACACACACACACACACACACACACACACACACACACACACACACACACACACCTCAATGCTTCTTCTTCACCCACCTCTCTTCTTCTAGTATTTGTTTATATAAAAAATGCAATGATGCTAACTTCATGGTGGTGCCTATGCTCCTTGGACTGTGCTGAATGCTTTCATGTTTAGGATTGTGACAACTCTTTGAAATAGGTATTGTTTTCCTAATTTTAACAAATGAGGAAACTAAGGTCCCATTATTAATGCCATCAAGAGGATAAGTGATCAGTCAGGAACAGCAGCTGTCTTTGCTTTAATCTGTTTCCTTGACAGCTTTGAAGAAAACACCTAAACTTCTTTTGATTAATAAAGACTATAGTTAATGTCTAGAAAGCTGAGGATTGTTGTCAAGGGAGACATTTATGATAAGGAATCATGTTAGCTTAAATATTATTTCCCAGGTAGGGAATGTCTGGGAAGGGCCCTTCTTCTGCTGGTTTCTTTAAAGCACTTTGTACTCTCTGAAGGCCTGTAATTCAACAATCTTAAACTTGTGATGCCTGTGACACTCACATAATCCTGACTACCTAGTAGAACTTAATGATGCCTTAGTTCTCGATAATCACTAATTTGGAAAACACTTCTGTTAATTTATAGATGTGAACTCTAGATTAATATAAAAAAATAATAGGGAGCCAAAAGGATATATTTTTTTAGAACTAACCAAACTGTTGAGGTCTGAAAGCAAACTGGTGTTGAGGAAAGATCACGTCACATCACATATTTTGACAGCGGAGGACAAAATTTTCATCTCCCTTTAGTGACCAGAGCAATGTGAAGACAAACAGAAGATACTTGGTGACTTCCTTCCAATTGATGGGTGCCAATACTGGGTGACCTACAGTGATATCTTGTAAGGGAGCTAGACCAGAGAACAATTACCTTGGAGAGTCTGAGCACAGACTCAAAACTCAAAAGATGAAAGTCTATTTGAACCTTATCATAAGAAATACCTGACCCAGGAGGACTAAAGAAAGAAGGGAGCTGAGTAAGATCCTTGGAATTAATAGCCAAAAAAAGGGATAAAAAAAGAAAGATAAAAAGAAACATATTCTGTGAGGAAGATGTCATTGGTACATGTGGCTATTGGAACAAGCATCGATGGGGTTTAAGTCTTTGAGGTTAATGGTAGTTGGTGAGCAAATTCCAACTTCAAGACTGTAAATAGTTCAATATAATTCAATCACAAAGATAAGAGGAAGAAGAGTGGGTAAAAGAATCCACACACACAACACAAATAAAGAGCTGTCACTCATTTTCCTAATGCAAAAAAAGAGAACTATTTAGTAATTTTTGACAGCAAAGAAATCATTTGTAACAGCCCTTATACTTTTAATTCATCCTTACATTTAAAAGAAAGAAAAATACCCCCACGCAGTTGTTTCTATTATAAGTCAGTTCATCATTTATGAGTCCACGTCAGTGTCTTGAGCTGGCAGTGAAACAGCTAATTCCCACCGTATTTGCAGTCACCACTTCCTAGTGAATCTCTGCTGTTTGATTTAGCCTGTCATATGACACACAACATCTCCAAACCATTCACACCACTCCCCCTGCTCTGATCTTCATTCGTGGTAATAATTAGGGACACGATTCTTCAAGTTCATTCAAAATGCCAAGTGAATTTACAATGTAAGAGAAATACCATCATAACTTATATATCACAGGAAAAACTGTGTTGAACTGTATGGACTTGGTTACAACAATTACTTATATGTGGGAAAACTACAATGATTTCAAAGCAGTGATACAGAATTTAATTTTATGAACACATATAAATTCCAAATTGATTTGACTATCTTATACAGAATAGCCAAAATACGAGCTTAATGCATTCTATAGCACGTACTTGAGTTTTAAATCATATTTTCTCTTTTCAGCTCAGAATTCTCAGACATTTCCTCTCCTTCAGTATTAAGTCCTTTTAATTCATGCTTTCAAATAAAAGATTGCATATACAAGGTCAGTGAAATTGTTGTTTATGATTGAAATGGTTTTGCTACATCTGTTTTAAGAAGGGTCATTTTTCATTTCATTTTTAAAATTGGTTTAAAGTGTTTGGCTGACTGTACAAAATTACGTTATGGGCAGCTAACAGTCAACTCTGCTTTCAAGCTGTATGCAGTCCAATAATTATGAACGATTCCATAGACAAAAATATTAACTTAAAACTATAGCATTTAATTCTTTATAGTAATTATCATTCAATTATTTTTCTGAGTATAAAAGCATGTTTATATTATGTATTTTTCCTATCCCTTGATATGTTTTGGCTACTTCTGAGAAAAGAAATACAGTTTAATATTTGAAATCATTCTCTGTACAGACCTTCATATCCTGATGTCTGTGTTTTCTGGTATATAGGTCTATGGCTTTGAAATTGAAACAAATGTCTCCACAGAGTACCACTGCTCAGTGTCTCTTTCTTTTTGCTTTTTATCTTGTAAATGCACATATCAGCTAAATTGGCATTTTTTATGTTTAGTATGTTTGCCTTTTGATGATCTACCAAATTCAAAACCCACACAGTGTTTAATGTAGGCTTTCTCTCCTAGCATATCTTCCTCATGAGCTGAGAGCATGTCTGCCTTGCTGAACCGACCAGCTATGGCTTCAGGCTGGTAAGCCTCTGTCCTCAAGACGAAGGCATTGCTCACACAGAGTACCAAGGATACTCAGTCTTGGCCAGGCTCCATTCCTGTAGCCAGGATATTAGCATGCACTATATTTCAGGATTAAACAAATATTAACATCTAAGCAAGACATAAATTTCATGAGGAAATTGCAGGGCACCTGGACCCAGAAGTTTTTGTATTTGTGGTTCTTTATTGCACACTTTGTTTAATGACTCCAACTACTGGTCCTTGTCTAAGTCACAGGAGAATTCAAAGTGTAGCGATTTGTATGTTAAAATGAGAAGGAATTGAGTTTCTAGAAAAGTAAAACTTTATTGTAAGACTTAGAAAATAGTCAAGACAATAACTACTGATAAATTATTGTGATTATTGCATTGCTATTGTTATTACGTGAACACTATTGGAGAAAAATCAAACAAAAATAAATATAGTCTTGAAAATAAATTACTAACCTTGACGTCTGTCAGCGTACAACTCCCACATAGCCAATGACAGTTTTCATTGTTTTAAAGACTACTTGGGAACGATTAAGAAAAGAATGATGTAATCTAATATGTGATAAAGAAAGATATAATATTCTCTACTGGAAGGCTTTCCTATCATGTCATATCAAAGTCTAGCAAAATGTTGAAAGTTAGAAATGTTATCAAGCATTAGCAGGCATTTAAAGAACGGCTCTTGAATATTTCTAGCATAAAAAAGTATTTCATGTGATGTAAATGAATGGTAATTTTCTGACTTTAAAAGAGAGCCATGCCAGTACATTTCAGCGTTCTGGACCCAATTCTGCAAACACGGAGACGCTTTCAATTTGCTCTGCCTGCCTTCCCGCCTTAGATGGCTGCGATTGCAGCGAAATTAATCCATTTAAAAATCTGCGGCTTAAACTTAAGGATTTTCAGTTTTTCCCCCCTTCTCTCTCTCTTTTTTTTTTCTTAGAATATCAATAAGTTCCAATTGAAGAGCGGATTCTTTTGCAATTCAGGCATGTGCCGGCGATAACGGGCGAGTTGGCAAGCAGAGAGGCAGAGATGGATTAATTATGCAGAGAACATGGAAATTCTGCTTATCATCGGCTAGCAAAGGAGCCCGGCTCACATAATCAGCAAACGAAGGGAGAGGGAAAAAATAACAATGCAATGGCACCTTCCAGCCCATCATCAGGATTTTTTCTACCCCCCTTGTAATTAAAAAATAACATACACTTATAGCCCTATCTCCTGTGCAGGCAAGGAGTGGATGTCCACAAAATAATTGCACTGGATATTAGAGCTGGCACCACTGGCTGTCCAGCCTTGCCTGCTCACCTTCTTTCTCTGTTGGCCTCTCAGGCACTTTGCTTCTGAGCGCAGTCCAATCAGGCGGTGTCTCAGACGACGACACTCTAGTTCAGTTTCCAAAAATCTTAAATCGGCACCTTATCATGATCCACGCAAACACACATACATATATGATAAATATTTGCAGGGCTGACTCTGGAGAAAGCTTGGGACCTGATTGCCTGTAGATTATCTGCTCAGTTTCGGAGTTCTTTTCCTTTTCCTTTTTTTTTTTTTTTTTCCTAATGAAACATGTCCAAAAAGCCTTTAGTTTGCAAGTGGTTGGATTAAAATGGTGAGCCGGGCAATGACCACGCTCTCTTCTCAAATGGTACCACTTATTTACAACTCTCTTTTCTACCCCCTTTGCCAATTGACTTCATACCTTCCAGTATACACTGGTAAAAATTTAAATCTGTGATTCCAAACCAGAAGTCAGAATTCTGTATTGTTACTGTGAAATATGACAGCTCAAAGCTTTCTATGTCTCTAAATGCCAAGACACTACAACAACCCTAGTTCACTGCTTTAAAGAAAAGCGCGTTTAAGCTCACATATGTACCCAGGTGTTTCTCTACTTAGAATACTAACAGGCATGTTAAATAATGATGTTTAGCAGCAGAAGCTATAGAGCTAGGCTCCCTTTTGCCATCATAACTCCAATCATTTGACCTAATTAAGGGCATAAGCCCAAGAGGCTCTGGACACAGCATCGGCCATTCCTTCCTGCAATGTTATTGTTAAGCTACAAAACGATAAAAATAAAGCAACGAGACAAAAAAATACACAGTATCGGAAGGAAAGCTGTTGCTCCAAAGTGCAGTAAACTGGAATTGGAAAGCTGGCAGGCTCTAGAAATGTAATTTATTCAGTGTTCTGCCAAAGCAGGGAACCAGTGTGGGGCGCAGTTTCCACACTTGTGGGATGTTTTAAGTGACAGTAATAGACTGATTTTTGAAACTAATTACTTCCATGTCTGTGCATATGGCACAATACACATATGCAAGACATATGAATCCTATAGAAAACAAAGAGTGAGTATATGGGGCAAGTAAATGTTTGGAGGTGTTTGTGATTACTAACTGCTAAATTCCATAGTGGGGGAAGGGGCGTGGGGAGGCAAAGAAAGATGCACAAGCAAGGGTGAAGGTTAGAAGTGGAGAAAGAGTACGGATAGAGAGACACCCCAATAAAGAAAGAACAGTGAGAGAAAGAATATAGAGGAAGTTATAATTGTGGCAGTAGAAACCGCTCATGTTCAGTTTTGCTCGAATTGTGATGCACAAAGCGTATGTGAGTTAAATAGGCATGTATCAAGAAATGTGGAGAAAGCAGTCAGTAGATGCCCCTGCACCAAGAAATGCCAAAATTTAGAAAGAGAACTCAGTTCACAGAGCAGAATCTAACTGACCAGAAACTATGGTACGACCACACCAGCTAGAGACGTGTAATGGGGGTAGTTTGCCAGTTCATTACTACGGAATTCCTACCACCCTTCTACTATCTCCCCTCCTAATACTTTTAGTATCTTTTCAATCAGCATCTTCTTAAGGCCATAATTGTGCTTGTTTGATTTTAAACGTTTTTACTAATAAAAAGTATAAAAGTAAATACATGGTATGATTGACTCCCATGTGTTCATTTCTCATCCTCATAATTATCAATACATGACAGTTCATGCTTATTTATATCAATTCCACATTCTCACATTTCCACATTCCAGACTTTAAATTTATTTTAAATTTATAATCAACAACTGTATTGTTTATGCTTGCTAAATGAATTCTTGGTGTAATAGAATCTACCCATTTAAGTGTTTCAAAATATAAGATATTCAATAACTAATGAGCAGTAATAAGTAGATTCTGCTTGCTCCAATTATTATAAAATAATATTGATAATAGTTGGAGAAATAAAGTGAAATATAGAAAAGGTGACCATAAAGTATTATATGAAGTTGTATGTTCCTTGCAAAATTACAAAACTTTTTGGATCTTGAGAAATAAATATTCTTTTGTGACTGAAACTGTATAAAGCCACTGCAAGTGAGTCAGATCTTAGGGATGAATTTCCTAAGTTTACCAGAAGAGCTGAGGATCTTTCCAGTTACTACCTAGAGCATGGTTCTATAGGCAATGTTCATATTGGGTGATATGGAGATTTTTAACCCTGATTAAACAGTAGAAATATTAGTGGATCTTTCAAAATAACTTATGCCTGAGCTCTATCCCAGACAAAACTCCAGCACATATTATATATCCTATATGTTTTTCATAAAATCACAACTGGAGATATGTGGGGCATGCAGGATTAGCTGAATTAATTTAATTCACGAAGGGATGTGTGTATGTGTGTGTGTGTGTGTGTGTGTGTGTGTGTGTGTGTGTGTGTGTGTACACAGATAATAGATTAGATAGAGAGACAGACAGATAGATGATAGATAGATAGATAGATAGATAGATAGATAGATAGATAGATAGATAGATAGATAGACAGACATGAGATGGAGGGAAAAGTGGAAGAGGTGAATCATAAATGCTCTAGGTGATTCTAATACATACCAAGAACTGAGGACTGGTTTTTCTAAACTTATTCATTGAACCAGGAATAAGTGGAGTTGAAATCTGTCTAAGGCTCCAGGTCTCCTCAAGAGTATGGAAGTCATCAGTGTTACCCAGACTATGGAGCTGGAACCATACCCATGCTGTCCTAGATGTCCACAACATCCAACACATAGTTGAAGAACCTGGAAATACTTGCTTTGCCTGAAAGGGTAGAGTGAGCAGGAGCCGGGAAGATACGGGGCTTTATGCCCACCTGTAACACAGCCGCCCATTCTGTCACCTAAAGCTTTACAGTGTAAACTTTCTAAAGGTTTTCTCAAAACTTGAGCTCTAAATACTAGAGCAGAGCATACCTTTGCAATCTTTTGTGTTTCCTGAAAATATGTCTTAACATCTTTCACAAGAGAAGAGAGATAATAGAATTCTCAGTAACTGTAACTTTAAGTGGATTTGTAATCTAGCCATGATTAAAATTATTTTCATCATGAAGTAGAATTCTCGTTAGTGTTGTAATTTTAATATTATCAACTCCAACGTGCCTTGGTGATTGATAATATAGACAGTGAAACCCTATATTATAGTAATTGAATTTAAAATGAATCCATCATCCTTGTATGTCTCAGTATGGTACCTGGTTATTAGAAAACAATTATTTTTGTATGTCTCCTAATGTCAGATACACATGGACCCTCACCTAGGTTGTTCTGGGTTAAGTTGCTGTTGAGTCAGTGTGTACAGACAGCAAGTGTTGACAACTGTTTCTCTATTAAAATATCCGACTGCCACAGAAGTGAGCTACAACCTATGAAGACCCTGGGCTTGAACTTGGGGATCATTTGACTATGGTTTTATGCTGAAATGTGCCCTCAACCTTTGTGTCTCAATGACTTCCTCTAGGAAACACCCAGCGGTCCATGGGCAGCTGTCTGACTCTGAGGATGATGAGTCTTCCGATGGGAGTCAGGATGCCATACATGGCACGTCCTTTTCTGCAGTGACAGTCTTTTGAAGGAAGTTTGTCCCTTCTTAAATGCAATTAGTCGAGGCAGCCCAGCATGTCCCACTGGTGTTCTCTACGTCCCTATTTAAGTTTTCACAGGATCATGCACTGCATAACAGCAGAAGGGACTCATCCTCTTCAGCTCACACTTTCCCCTTTGCAACCCCTTGTGTTGATAAGATTTCTTTTCCATGGATACCTCATCCCACACCCTCCCCATACACATTTTGGGAGGAAAAAATAGTACAAAAAAAATTCTTCCATACTTGGCTCATTTGCAGATTTCAGCAGGCTTGCAAAGAGCACACCTGTTGTGCTGTCTGGATTTCCTTTTCTGATCATAGGCTTCTGACAAAGAGTGGGGGGAGAGAGATCTTTATCAGCCACTCTTCACCGGACAATGAATTTTCTTCACCATTTGAATGTATCTGTGGAATGCCTGAGTGATTCATTACAGCAGATTCTGAAGTATGACAATGGGCCGCAGAAATGACTGATGGTATCTTCTTCCTGATTTCATTTCCCTGATCCTCTTCATCCCCTGGCCTGTGTACCTCGATTAATTAGAAACCAGGGATTTTCACTCATCAGCTGATGGGTTTCATGCTCCACTCTGTCACAAATCTGCTGCCTTCACTATCTCTTCCAACCGCGGGCTGCTTTCAAAACTTCCCCCCTCTTTTTCCCTTTTTATTTCCTCTTTTTTTCCTTTTGAACACAGTGCTTTGTCATTACAGGTTTAGGTCTTTTAGAGACTCAGGCATTTAAAAAAAAGAGATTGAAATTAAAGTAAAAGAGATTCAAAATCTCTGTTTAAGTTAATCCCCATCCAGATGATACTTACCCCAAAATGAACTTTTGGAAGAGATAAAACATGTTTTCACAGCTCTCCACTTTCTAAGTTCTCTTCTCTTCTTTCAAGCTGTAGTAATTGAACCAGTAGGAAAGACTGGAAATATATACAAATATGATTCCTGTGTCTGAATACAGCAATGCTATGTTTGTTTCTGAAATATTTGGGGACACCTGCCTTGTATGTTTAAAGACATTTGTATTCAAGTTCCAGCTAAAATAGCTGAGTTATAAGGACTTTCTGAGATAAGCAATTGAACTATATACCAGAGTAAAGCAAAGAAGGGGCTAATCCTCAAGGAAGTAAACCATTAAGTAGGGTTTGAAATGCAAGGTAAATTTTAGGAAATTTTTCCTCTTAAATATAAATAATGTATAATTAGGGGGTAAAATACACAAATTATTTATTGAAAAATAATTTATTTGCAAGTTTTCTATCCATATACATGTATATGTATGCATACACAAATGCACACACACACACACACACACACACACACACACACACACACACTACTCAGAACCTACTGCCACAGGATCTCTTTCTGAAGTGTTTTCTCAATAGTAACTTAGACAATACAAGTTTTCTAATTATATCCTGAGTTAAAAGCAATCCCATTATTTTTAAATTCCACAGCCACTAGTCCAGAGGAGACAGTGTCATAAGGAGTGTCCGTGATCTTAGAGTTGTTGTTGTTTTTTTTTTTTTCCCAAGAGTAGAAGATAGGAAATTAGGGATTCCGTGCTACATTTCAGGTTTCTATGCATTTTAGAAGTTAAAATATGAAGGAAAAATAAGAGTCATTACCATTAGAGGATCCATGCTCTTCTGCTGTGCTTGCCAAGAAAACTGTACACATGAGTGCTAGGAGACCTTCATGAGAGCCCCAGGTAGACCTGAGGGCAGCTTCATCTGACGGAAGGAAGCCATTGTCCAATCGGTGATTCTTTTTGTTTGGGTGCAAAACAATGAGGAAAATGACCACGTCTATGACCTAGAGCTGCAAGAAGTGGTGCACTCAACTGTGCTGTCTGGTCCCTGTGGCTTCCTTACGCTCATATATTGGGATCCAAATGATCAGTACTGCTGGTCACAACTCTGGCCAACTTTCCAGAAAGCTACTTTTTTTCCTTGTCATTGAGCTCATCTAGCAAAAAATACAAAAAAAAAATTTAAAAGATTTACAGAGTTAAAAGTTAAGTGGATTTCATTGGCTCCATGTAAGTTTCTTTTCCTAATGTGTGTTTAGAAGCCGTGGCAATATAGAATATAGACTCAACAAAGAGGCCAGGAAAACACCACATCAGTTTATACAGACAAAAGAAATCTGTAACTTCTTTGAAATCACTAAAAACTATACGAGGGGAACATGGCCTGCTTAATCAACTAAGCATGGCGCATATGGGCTCACAGAGACTCAAGTGGCAAGCATTGGGCCTGCATGAGTCTACACAAAGTTCTCTGCATATATGCCATGACTGTGGGAGCAGGGTCCTCGGTGCACAGACTAACAGTGGGAGCAGCATTGTCTCTGACGCTTTTGCCTGCTCTTGGGACTCTTTTCCTCCTATTGGGTTGCCTTATTCAGCCTCAATAGGAGAGTTTATTACTTGTCTTATTGTATCTTGTTTTGGTTTTTTTTGGAGGGGGGCTGTTGTCTCTTGGGAGTCTGTGATGATATATTGTGTACCCCAATAAAGCTTACCTGGGGATCAGAGGACACAGCCAGCCACTAAATTAGACATAGAGGTCAGGCAGTGGTGATACACATTTTAATCCTATCATTCAGGAGACAGAGATTTGTCTGGATCTCTGTGAGTTCAAGGGCTACATGAGAGAAACAGGGCTACATGAGAGAAACAGAACCAGGCAGTGGTGACACACGCCTTTAATCCAAGGAAGTAATATGGCAGTACACAGAAAGGTCTATAAGGCATGAGGAAACAGGAACTCCCTCTCTTGAGGCTGAGGATTTCGTAGAGGTAAGCTAGTGGCTGGCTGTTCTGCTTCTCTGATCTTTCAGTTTTCACCCCAATATCTGGATCTGGGTTTTTTATTATAAGACCTTTTAAGAAGTTACAGAAGTCTGCTCTTTTTTGAAGGGAAATGGAGGAGGAGTAGATCTGGGGGAAGAAGGGAGGTGTGGAAGGAGCTAGGAGGAGTGGAGGGAGGGAAAACTTTTTATCGGGATATATTGTATGAGAGAAGAATCAATAATAAAAAAATAAACTTCTAAATCATAGTTGGCAGTTGGCGTTGAGAGTGCTCTGAGAGTGAAAATCATGCTCTATTTCAAGTAACCTCCTTTAGGAATTAGAAAATGGGGAAAAAAACTTAATAATTATTATATAAATCAATATTGTTAGTAGGCAGCCACCTGTGATTCTACCTTTAAAATGGACAAAACACTGTCATTCCACAACTGCATTTTAAGTGGACCCTCCCAAACACACGGAAATGGTGGGAACAGTTGGGAAGTATTTTATTTAACAACAACACAGGATGCTGATCATCTGGAGTATCAAGCCCATCTGCAAGTTTCCCTAATGTCTTTCCCTCACACTATCAATATTGTGGTAGAACCACATGCTCCTGAATACCTACTGGAACCAGACACAAACACTAAGAGTCAGGATGAGGGAAGATAAAGTAGCCTAGTGTCCTAAATTAGGGGACCAAGGTGTTGTTTCTAAACTAGCCTAACTTTTGACATCTCACAATGTTTCCTTGTGACAATCCAGGGGAGCCACTGATTTAGATGATGTATGCTGGTCACCTATTTGATTAACAAAAATCTATTCAGTCATTATCCCAGAACAGTGCTCTGTCTAAACATCCCTTCAAAATAATTTTCATGGTCTATAATTTGATGTCTAACTGGTCTGAGAATCTGGAAAGTATTTCTTTCTTTTAATATAACAAGTTAGAGGTGGAGAAGCTAAAGCATTCTCAGAGTGACTTCACCAATCTTTTTTTTTTCCTAACAAGAGAATGTAAATGGAAACAAGATTGCCTCAAGTGATAATTTCTGGTGGAAATACAGGGCTTTGCTTTCCACACCTACTAAAGTAACTGACTGGCAACGTAAGGGACTTGGTACTTCCATTTGCCAAAGGAGTCTGCCTTTGCTGCTTGAAATCTTAGCTACTTTCTTAGAATGAGTAGTTAACATTGGAAGTATGTGCATTCAACACCCCAATCTCAGTGTTTGTGACAAGAACCATGTAGGTGTTTTTGTATTTTAATTACGCACAGTAAATGAAAGATCTTGACACTCTAAAGAAGACAAAAGTAGTTCCCTGCTTTATCCTACCATTAGATTGTTTTACAGATATTTTCATAATCTGTCATCTGGTTTCTGTCTTATGGAAACATTACAGTGTTAAACAAATCACTTTATGACACCTAAATTCTTAACTGGGATTTTGAAGCCTCCTTAATTTGGATTCTCCATGCCTTTTAACCCTTGTTTCACAGCAGGTCTGTCTTGAGCATCTAAGTTGGGGCTCCTTTGTCTCTTTGTCTACTAAGAGCTAAACCCATCTGATCCATGCTTGTTCTATTTGGTTAAAAGCGAACAATTGCATTCGAATCCTGTCGATCTCGACTTCGATGTCCTGGTTTGTTCATTTGGATCACGTGCTGGGTTTAGACCGCTCTGTGCCGGTTGCTTTCTGCAGCGTTCACTCGTTCTCCAACCCACACTCTCTGCAATTCTTTCAGAACTGTTTCTTCTAAACGTGTTTTTACCGAACATTTATCAAGGGCCACTCCAAGTTCTGTCAGACTGACTGTGAGTCTGAGAGCCGAGAGGCTTGCTGACTCCACCCGTTGGTTGCTCCAGTTGCCTTGTATTATTGAATACTGCCTTTCACTGTGTATTCGATTTCATTCCAAGGAGATTAGATGCAGCCAGAAGTTAAGAAATGGGACTTTCTTTTTATTTGGCACCTTTGGCACTTCGCTCCCCTCAGCACACAGAGATGTTTAATAAGCTCGTCTGTCGTGTCTATCAGTTGAACTCTTTTCTCGATTCTAAGGACGTATTTAGAAGTTTACCATGTTTCAAAAATAAATTCAAAATTGGACACGGAAGATGACCCCTCTATTAATTATCATATTCACCCCCACGTTTCTCTGCAGTGTGCTCACTGTATCTTGGAGAGTGGGAATGCTGCCAGCATCTGGATTTCCCACCTTTGGTAACCCTCATTAATCTTTGTGATTATGGTCACCATTTACTAGAAGTTTCTGAAATTACACCACAATTACTAGGAATATTAATTGGCAAGTAGATTTTTGGTACTTTCTGCCCCTTTGTTGTAAAGCTTTTATAGTCACAGGCAGAATTAAAATTACTTTAGAGCTGTATCATTTTCTCAGAAAAGTACCACAAACTAGGAGTAGGTATATGTCTATATTTAATCACACGGAAATGTTTATATTTACATTCTTTTAAATTTTTTTCTGTGCTTAGATTCATAACTTTAACAAAGCTCCGTGCCATAGGAAGAAGAAGAGAAATATGCAACCATTTAAACATGTGGTACCCACTCTTCAGAGCTTTCCTAAGGAGCATTGTGCTGACTCACACAACCCAGGAAGGCAGAGATCTGAGAAGAGGGCATGTAGCAGTCAGCTGTGATGAAAGGACAGACTCGTTCTTCTCTCTCATTTCCTTGACTGCAGCCAGTGGCAAGACGCTCCTGCAGCTTTTATTTACTTTCTGTCAGGCCTGATGAGGACATTATGTTCTTAAGACTGTTCTGAAGGTTGTTCAAAGACAGAAAATACTAGTGAGTAGTGATAAGGATTATAATGACAAAATATTTACCTTTATCTTTTATATTTCTCAGAATGTTCTTGAGAGATATGAAAGAGAAGGAAAATACACACTTTCCCCCTCAGAATAGGATTTTGGATCATTGTTGCATTTGTTTACATATTTCTGAAACTTCTATATTCTTGAGCAAAATATGAAAGAAAATACATTCTTTAAAAATTGTTTTTTTTTAAATGAAAGCATATGCCAAACTTTGGCTCAGGTTTCCTGGCAGAGATGAGAAGAAAAAAAAATCAGTTCTGAGAGTGTGAGCTGTCGGCACATCCCTGCTTGTAGCCCATCTCTAATCAGAGGCATGAAAAGGTTTTCATTCTTGAGGTTATCTTGAATCCCTTCTGAACTCCCCAGTCAGATCTGTATGCCACATGTTAGGAATGAACCAGGGAAGGGTGATCATGTGTAGTGTAGTCTTAAGGTTGATGTGGAGGGAGGCAGAATTAAATGAAGACATAGGAGAGTTGTTTCATGGACAAAAGCTGAATCTGGGGGGAAACACGTAAGATGTAGGGACAGTAATTCACGTATCCCAAGCAGTCTATAGAAAAGAGACTGAGGTGAGAATGATCAGGCTAGACTCACAATCAGACATGAACATCACTTTCCTTGTAGTTCTTTAAGATCTATTTGGAAAAAAATGTATTTTTTAAATTACTATTTATTTATTGCATGAGAGAGGAGAAGGTGAAAGAACATGTAATTGTTAACAATCACTAATTACAGGACAGTTTTCTTGAAAACAGGCCAGTTAGATGCATTGTCATAGTGCCTGACACATTCTGGATGTTCCATACATGTTTATTTTTAATGGATAGATAAGTAAGTAAATAATATGTCATGGACTAGTCGGTACCAGGTGACCTAGGACTATGTACTAACCATCTTAGTAGAAAGTAGAGTGTTGCTGTTGACTTAGGGATACTCAAAGGAGAAGGCAACAGAAAGACAATGCTACTAGGTAACACAGGCTCTCAGGACTCACGGACTAATGTCTAGCTCTCCCAAGGGGCTTTTAGTCCTGCTTAGAACCCAGGGGAAGAACTGAACTCTACTTTGTGTTTCTACTCCATTTCGTGAAGTTCCCATCTTTTTTATTTCCTTGGAAATAAACTTTTGTAGGCAGACTTTTCTGTCCCACCATCCAGTTCCCAAATAACCACACAAAGACTTATTATTAATTATAAATGCTCACCTGGTAGCTTAGACTTGTTTTTAATTAGCTCTTATAACTTAAATTAACCCGTTTCTATTAATCTATGTGCTGCCCTGAGGCTCATTTACCTCTTCTATGAACTTCCCATGTTGCTTTTTCTAAGTCTGGCTGGAGACTTGAATGACTCCCTGACTGTCCTTTCTTTTTCCCAGCATTCTCTCTGCCCCGAGAATTCTGCCTAGCTATTGGCCAGTCAACTTTTTATTAACAATGAGAATAATGCGTCTTCACAGTGTGCAAAAGGATTAGTCCACAACATATTTTACCTTTGAAAAGGGTTAATGTGGCTTGAGCAATGACTGAGTGTAGCGCTGGCTACTCTTTAAATGGGCCTGAATTTAATTCCTAATGCCCACATAGTGGCATATGTAACTCCAGGTCAAGGAGACCAGGAACATCATGGGCACCCTGCACACAAGTGGTGCAGATGAACACGCAGGCAAACACCCATACACATAAAATAAATTTTTTAAAAATTTTAAAAGTTTTTTTAAGGCTTAAGTATCTTAGTCATCACAGTAGATGAGTAAGATATTTTCTTCCAAAAGGGAAAGCAAAACAAAATATTTTCACCAGTGTAATGTAAAATATGAAGACTGTGCATAATACAGATTTATAGGGAAGATTAAGATTATTGTGCTTTTATTTAATTAATATCCCTACAGGAACGTACATGTTAGTGATGCAATATTTAGACAGTGTAAAAAATGAAAGTAAAATGTGGTCTTCCTCATTTGTCTAGTATCATCTACAAGAATATTGAAATGTGCCTTATATTATTTTATAAACAAACCATACATAAAATACATAACTTTTCATTGTTTGGACATGAGTAGAATCATGGCATGATAGATGTTTGAAAATGTGTTTTCTTTGTATAATATTCTCTAAACTTCATTGTACAAAGGCACAAAATGATGTATAAGTGTCTTCTATGTTAGTTGTTGGGCTATGTGACATTCCTTTAACATGTTATCTGTGTTTACCTATGTTATTATGGATAAGGACAAGATTCTAAAGAGACATAAAAGGTTATAGAGACTGTTGGACACTATAATAAATACATGATATTTTGTTTATATTTAACTTCACTATTTAAATTAGCACAATATTTCATTATGCAACATTTACCAATATGCTAATACATTTCAAGTATAAACTTAAAACATTAGTCATGCAGCTATGGCTAATTAACAAGCATGACCTTCTTACCATGTAATAACCAATAAAAAATTTTGATCACCATCTTACAACTGCAGAAAAGAACTCAGGGGAAAATAGACAGTTTGAAAAAATAAAAGCAACATCTTCTCTTAAGAATCCAAATTATTTGTAGTTGAAAACAGTACTCAGCTTTGTAGGCTAATGCTTTCTTTTTTGCTTTTCTTTTCTTTTTTTTTTTTCTTTTGGTGGGAGGGCATTTTTTGAGACAGGGTTTCTTTGTGACCTCGCTCTGTAGACCAGGCTGGCCTTGAACTCACAGAGATCCACTTGGCTATGCCTCCTGAATGTTAGGATTAAAGGCATGTGCCACCATCACCTGGCCTGCTAATGCTTTTTCTAAGACAAAGGAAAACAATGGCTTTCACCTACATCTTAAAGTCTTTGTCTCTCATGGTGTTTGGATGCTTGGGCAAATCTACGATGCTGTATGATATGAAAGAAGTCTTATTGCTAAATGGACAAGGGACGAGAGGATTCAAAGAGAGTTTGAGTTACTATCTCTGTTGCATTTGCCAAAATGAGGTGTAGAAACACCCAGCGTTAGCTTCTACCAAATGAGGCAAAGTAACCCTCTGTGCCACAAAAGAATCCTGCCATTCAGTGAGCCTTGCTTAATATCTTTCCCCACGAAATTTCTGAGTGGAACAAAAACAAGTGTGTATTTGGTGGTGTACAGTAGCAGGGATGTTGGCTGTGGGGATAATACGTTGAAGTAGCCGCAGTTTAAAGAGGACACAGACTCCTCACCTGGATATGGGCGTTTGTGATTCTAGACTGGGCTCAGCACTATCAGATCATAGTGCTGACCAAGTGTACGAGGAAGCAGGTAAGTTTCTATCCCTTGTCATGGACAGAGTGCCCCAAGAGACTGGTTGGTGGTAGGTCTGTGGTGAAGGGGGAACCTAGAGTTCTTCTGCTTGAAATGGTAGAGACAGAGTTGGTTTTGTTGTTGAGAGTTGTGCAGTTAATTCACCTTACCAACTTCAGTGGATTTGGAATCCTAGAAATGACATCTCTAGGCCCACCAGACAGTACCCACCCTGGATATGCATGGAACCATCCCATGGACTGAGAGCCTAGGATGAAAACAAAACGAAAACAAAAAGGAAAAAAGAAAGCCAGAGGAGGACCATCATTCATCCGTCTCTGCTTCCTGGTTTGCTAAGATGGTAGTAAGCAAACCATGCTTCTGCAACCAGAGATACAAACTGTTCTCCTTGCACCCCACCCCCAACATACATGCACCATTAGAGATTGTATCCTCAACCCATAAGCCAAAATCAACACGTGCTCCTTGAAGCAACTTCTCATCAGATATTCAGTGACAGCAAGGATAAAAATAATTAATGTTAAAATTGATACTGAGAAGTGAGATCATTGCCATAAGAACTGAACCATGCTATCCCTAGGCCTTCTGAACTAATTTGTGGGAGGAATATGAAATAATGTGAAGTTCTTGGCTTAGAATGCTTAATAGGCTGCTCTAGTGGGAGTGATAGAGAGCAGAGTTGGGGTAGATCTGTGGGTAGAGAAGCCCAGCTCAGGAGGTTTCACCAGAATTGGGCTACAAGCCACTCACATTATGTTTCACAGGGAATCAAGCAATATTCTTTACAGAATCTAAGCTCCAGTCCAACTGTGTTCAACGTGATGGAATAATTTGCTCTGTGGAGGAAGTTTCATGACAGTACAGCATTCAGGCTTTGGTGGTTATCCATTTACTCAAATTTACAGAGAGATAGAGAAGAAAGCACAGCAGAAATATATGCAAAATGTGTGGTTTGGTAAGTAGAGAAGTATGAACCCACTAAAAATTGTGCACAAAAGTATGAAATTTGACAAGAAAATGAGTAAAAATAAAGTTGAGGCCTAGGAAGCTGAAGACAAAATGGCTGTACTGGCTAAAGAGATCAGTTCTTACAGGAGACACCTGAGTTGGCATTCCATCTAGGAAAAGAGGGAAAATAAAACAATGCAAATTTATGTAAGGCTGGCTGAACTAGAATATGTAATATTTTTACATGGTTTCACTGCTGAGAGGTTGCAGTGTCCACATGTCCCTGGATTTTCAGAGACGAAAGAAGACTGAAATGATGAGGGAGTTGGGTTCCATGGTTTCAGCTGAAGCTAGACAGTATGTGGCAAGGTCAGTGTTTGACAAGAAGACCTCTTACAGGTCACCACTACACGATACTGTGAAAGTCATGGGCCAAGTTCAACAGAGACACTGGGATATTAGAGAATGATGCCAGAGAAATGGAACCTTTTAGGTAGGAGATCTACATGCACAGAGCAGAGTTCAGCCAGTGGCGAAGCTGTGTGTCCTGCACTCAGCAGAACTGAGAGTTGAGACCACACAGACCATTAGGAGACAGGATGATTTGCTCTGCAGCCAAAGATGCACGACAGAGAATTGCAGGATTTGGAATTTTCCTTGCTATGTTTTCGTCTTCCTTTGTCTTGATCTTTCCTTAGAATGCTCCTTGTCATCCTTTTGGAATATGAAATTTACTTTATGCCATTGGATATTGGAGGTATATATATATATATATATATATATATATATATATACATTCTTCTTTATGTTATCGAGGATTACAATTAAACCATTGTCTTATGTCTCCAAAGAAACTTTGGACATTTAAATAGTGTTGAGAATGATAAAGACCACTGGAAACTTTTAAAGTTGGTACTAAATGCATTTTACCTTATGAGCTGACCATGAGTTCTGGGCACAAGAGGTAGACTGTATGAATTTAAAGTGATATATTCATGCATTCATTTGATAAGAGGTGGAGCTTTGAGAGTTAAAATTGTTTGTGAACTTCACAATATATAAATTCACAAAGGAGGAAAACCCGAAGTCATGTCTATGAGGTATTATCTAACTAGATTGCATCAGCCTCCACTAATGCCTACAAGGGTTCTCCTTCATTAGGGTGATTGAGTCAAGAACACCCACCCTAAATATGGGCGGTGCCGTTCCATGGGCTGGGGTCCAAAATTAAAAGCAAATGAGAAAGCTAGTTGATCATGAGCATTCAACATTATGCCTCTTCACTAGCTGCCTCAACCTTTTGTTGCCATGACTTCCCTATCATGATGGACTATTTCCTGGACCTGTGAGTCAATAGAAACCCTTTATCCTTTAAATTGCTTGTGTGATATTACTTAATCACAGCAATAGGGAGAGTAACTATGACACCCATGCTCCTATAAGTAACCCCAGTAAATTCATTGGTTCACCAAGCTAGACCTGGAAGAACTTGCTTCTTTGATCTATCATTGGTACCCTATCTGAGAGACCCTATTTGAAGAGATGTTTGCTCAAATCTCTCCCAGAAAAAGTCCCACAAGACTAAATACAAGACCTTGTGCATCTAACAAGATCCTCTGCCACTAAGCTACTCTGCCAACCTTTGTATGCTTGTTCTTATTAAGGCAACACAATAACATTGGCCCTCACTTTTATCCCAGTAGCAGGGGCCAGGTGTAAGAATGGATGAAACAGCATCTGTTTCAATGGTTAATAATCTAGGTCCAGAGAAATGTCATTGGAAACTGTATTCACCTACAGAGGACATTGTTGATGCTGTTGGAAGTGAAAGAAGAGCAAAGGCGAGGCCCGAGTTATTGGGTACCACCCCAAATAAAATCCATCACTAACAGACCACTTGCCATAGTGAAAACTATCAGGCTGGCTCAGATAACTGATTGATTAGTAATCATTCATTATATCTCTATAGTAGGTTTGCACAGATGTGTGTGCACACATGCACTCCGAGCAGCATTTAGCTTTTTCTTGTGCCACCTGACTCCATTTCTTGGAATTTACTTTTATTTGTTGCATGGCTTTTAGAAACTAGAACCTTGATGAGGCCGTGGTCTCCTGCCCTCAACTATCCTTTTTATTCTGCCTTGAGTTCTCAATCTAAGGAGATTCAGACAACCCTCTAACCAAGCAGTAACAAATTCAAATACAATTATGACAAATGCAGGGTCTGGAAACCCTGCCTGGTAATTGACATTGAAAGAGACTTCAAGCCTCTCACGGAATCAAGCCTATTGTAATGGGGCATATATCGTAATACCAACTTCGTAATTGTCCACTTCAATTCAGAATTGAGAACTACTTGCACACATTGAATTTGCTTTTGGAAAAAAAAATGTGTTTTAACTCACTCTACAAAAACTTACATAAAACTAAGTTCCTCAGCTTGCCCAATGTTGTGAAAAATATCCTATATTACACTACCGAGTTTTCATCGTGTAAAATATCCTATATTACACTACTGAGTTTTTATCATGTTGAGAAAACTCATAACATCTAGTTGTGCACAAAGGCAAACCCTTCCACATACCAGTGTGATATTGTCCAAGCATTCTGTGCCCAAACAGAACTTACTATTATTTCTGCGAGCAAACAAAGCTCCTACATATTGGTTAAACTCTTAAAACCATGGGAACTCAATATCTATTTAAATATGATCCCTTATTTTAATGGTATATCAAATCTAAATGATAAAAATGCCATTCCCAATTATTCAAATGGTTCCTTTATTGTTAGTTTCTCTTTGCTCAGAAGTTACAAAGCACTTTTTTGTATAAACAGGTTTTTTTTTTTAAAAGTCTGCATAATAATCCTTATCTTGACTTCCAAATTAGTCATTTGTGGAACATTTTCAGAATCTCTGTAATTTCTTAAACTCTCTGCTGATCTTTTTAATTTAAGAATAGATATGAGATTGCTAAGAGGGGCTTGTGAAAATGGGGCAAGCCATAAAAACAAAGAGGGATCCTGCATTTCGTTAGATAGAGGGTACCAAAATCAGAAATGAGTTTTATAACTCACAAGATAATCAGTTCCAACTTTTAGACTCTCGGTCTTTAGGGGCTTATTCATAGAAAGTTAAACACCTCAAGTCCTCACCATAAAAGTATGTCCTGCTTGAAGATTATCTTAGAAGGTATGCCACCAGCAGTCGCTGAAGAATCATGTTACAATGCAGTGGCTTTTGTAACACATCACAGTACACCAGAACACTACTCACTGGCTGTGCAGACTCCACACTGGAAACTGTTAGCAGTCTCCCTGCAGATCTGAGACAGTTGCAGTCTGATACAGTAAAACATTAGAGAAGCCAGACATTTTCTTTGCTGGTACTGTGTGGAAAAAATTAGCTTGTTTTCTTTAACTGTTATCCCATCTATTTCACAGTCGGTCTCAGAAAATGGACTGGCTCCTTACTACTCCCACATGATATACAAGCTTGTTTCCAAAGAGCAGAGAAAATTGACTAAGATCCATGAGTAGATGACAGATGGATTCTGTCGCATTGCCAGAGACATGAAATTGCAGGTGACACCTGATATATGATAATAAAGAGCACCCATCCAGTAATCAGCCTCTGGCCTTTATTTTTGTGATGTCATCAGCATGCAGGTGGCTTACCTGAGATTCTGAAGAAAAGGCTGAGCATTGTCAAGGGGCTCACGTGGGGTGACTTTTATCTCCCCATCTGTGTGATCTCCAGGGTGATGAGTTTGGACTGCGGCCATTTCCAACTCAATTTTGGTTTACAAAAAGTTATCAGAAGGTTGTCTGTAGTCCTTTTCTTTTTTTCCTGCTCTGTTCTTTGTCTTAAGAGAATAATATGAAGCCACTAAGATGGGTGCTTCATATATAACTGCAATATCAAAAGTATAGGACTAAATTTACACTACTTACAACAAAAATTAACAAGAAATGTGAGAAATTAAACAGCATCAACCCAGATTTAGATTATTCATGATGTTGAGATTATCAGTTACTAACTCCATTCATGTTTTTAGATAAAACATGCATTTCATTGAATATGTTTGCATATTTTAAAATACCCAAGAAAGTGGTATTTTGTAGCTGTATTTGGGGAGGGTATCAACCTATTGTTATATGCTTCTACACAGTTCAAGTACCTCTCCTTAAAAACTGTAAGAAATTCATTTAATTTGGAGGCTTCACAGTAAAACTACTACCACCCAAATTGAAAACAGAAAGAATTAAGAAATAAAATTGATCTCAAGACATAGAATATGTTCTGAATTATAAACAGTTTGCTGAATAGCTTGCTTTTAATGTAAAATGACTGACTATTATACTGGGAGCTGCTAAAGCACCAGGCTCAGGTGCTATGGGACAAGAAGACCAGGTAGTGTTTTGGAGTTTTAAGCTCGAGTCCTATCTGGGTGGTCTATTTCATTATTGCCTCTTCATCAATAAAAAGGAACATACAGGCACAATGTTAAGTACTTAAGTTTATACAATTATAAATTATAGGGGCAAAATTAAACGCAGGCCTCACTGATTTCAAAACCATGTTCTTAAGCAATATTTTATACCACCCGTACACAATATTCAAATAGAACCGGACTGGGTGCTTTATTGTGCTGTAACTCATTTTTCTAAGATAAGGTTGAGTGTTCTGAGAGTCTGAGACATAAAGGCAATGTTGGTCACAGTCTTACAGTGCCACCCTGCCTGTCCTTGTCAGCTTTCTGTCCCTACACACCCGGGGTCAGTAACTAAGAGTATACATTTTGGTTTTCAGGTTTGGAGGTTCAAGTCCAGGGCTGAGCGGTTTTGTTCTTTTGGCATATGGTGAGATGGCACATCATACAGGAAGCACATGGTGAAGTGTAATCATGCCAGGGAACCAAGAGAACAGGCCAGAACCCTCCAATCCTACAGAGCACATCTCCAATAACTTAAAGACCCTCTCACCAGCAATACCAACCTGGACACAAGGTTTCTAAGACTTGTGCCCCGGAGGAGCATCCAACATCCAAGCTGGCCTGCTCTAGTTATATCAAAGCTGTGTTTGCTTCCTCATGAGAGCTCATAAGCCATAGTGAGCTAGTCAGTCTCTTTATTAGTGCTGGTTTCCACTACCCAAACAGACAGCTTGTTGTGGGATTGTAAAGAACTTTCATTGATTAAATCATTTACATAGTACCAATTATACTAGTGGTTGTTGTGTCTATTGCTTTACCTCTCGTTTGGGGACATGTTACCAAGTAGATGTGCGTGGCATTTGAGAATTACTCTCAGCTGTGGCATTTGAGAATTACTCGCCACGTGCAGACTGTGGTAGACGTTCCTATGGCTGACAAGAAAAAAGTCAACTTCTAGGCTAAACATCTAACCAGAAAATGATCGGTAAGCTAAAACTTCCCACGGCGGCAACATTTTGTGTCATACAATTAAACATCTTACACTTATGTGTATTATGACCTATAACACAATGTAAATGCCATGCAAATATATTCGTGTAATTATAATATGTAATAAAATGCAAATGATTTTTAATTACAGTATAAATACATAAGTATATTAGAATAGTTAACATAATATAAATGCTGTATACACAAATTTATAAATACATATATATATGTTATAATATTGAATACAATGTGAATACTACACTATACAAGCTCTGAAAAATTAACGACAAGGAAAATACAGTTCCCTCCTGCTGTTCCTCAATTAGCCTGCATATGTTTCTCCTGCTATATACACCCACCCCCAACAGTTCTCCCTCCCCTTTTCATATCTCATGTTCTGTTGCCCTTTCAATATTCACTTCTTTTTTTCTTTTTCTTTTTTTTTTTTTTTAATTTTTTTTGGTTTTTCAAGACAGGGTTTCTCTGTGTAGCTTTGGTGCCTGTCCTGGATCTCGCTCTGTAGACCATGCTAGCCTCAAACTCACAAAGATCCGCCTGGCTCTGCGTCTCGAGTGCTGGGATTAAAGGCGTGTGCCATCACCGCCCTGCTTCAACATGGTCCCCTTTCTAGCTTTCTGAATTTTTCCTACATTTATTCCTACTTAATTACAAAGGAATGAAAATAAAGCTTCTTTGAGATCTGTCTCACCTTAGTTAAAATGAGCATCATTAAGAAAGTAAATGACACAAAATGCTGGTGAGGATGCAAGGATATGGAATCTTCATACACTGATGATGGGAGTATGAACTGGGATGGCCACTACAGAAATCAGTTTGAAGGGCTTCTCACAAATGCAAACTAAACCTACTTACCATATGACACAGCTGAAGCACTCATGGGCATGCACCCAAAAGACCTGACTCTATTTCTAAAAGTTATATTTAAAAAATCACACATATGTATCCTCACATGAACAGACAGAAGAAAACAGTGAAATGAAATTTAAAACATTAATTTTTCTATAGGTAATACTTACTCTATAGGTAATAATTACTCTAAAGGTAATAACTTTCAAGTTCTCCTTATTACATGTGGTATTTATTGTGTGAAAGCATCTCAATGATTTCATTATGAAACCATAAAATGGTTTTGTAGTGATAATACTTGGTATTTGAAGTGCTTTTTGTCATTTATAGCTCACCAGTCGTTAACAATTGTGAAATTTTATTTTTTTATCTGTTTGTGTGGTAGCAATAAATTTGGAAAATTCATTAATGAGAAAAAAGTCAACAGGCTTTATTCCAGAGGACAATAAAGAAAAATGTCTAGTACAATAATAAAGGAAAGAGAATCATGCATTAGTCATATAAGTTTAATCTGGTTTTGTTGTTATTTTGAAACAGGGTCTCACTGTACAGGCCAGACTTTCCTTTAATTCACAAACTGTGTAACCCAGACTGGCCTCAAACTAGCAATCTCCCTTGTATCCTAAGTACTGAGATTAGATTATTAGCTGCCACACAAAGCTTAAAATGTTTTGATTATTAAATTAAAATTTGAAAAATATATTTTCTCATGTGTGTGAGTGTGCATGTGTGTATGTCTGTGTGTTCATGTCTGTGTGTGTGATGCATGTGCACTTACTCATCGTACATTTGTAGAGGTAAGTTTGTGGGACCTGGTTTTTCCTTCTGTCATATAGCTCTTGGAGATTGAACTCAGACCACCAAATTTGGCAGCAAGTGTATTTAGATGCTGAGCTAACTCATTAGACCATGATGGTTTAATCATCATTTCATAACTTATTAGAAGCAATACGCTACTGTATTTTATTTTTATATTTGAATCTTTTCATGTTTTATAAATCTGGCAAAACCTAAAGATACTGAATGTTTTGGAAATATAGGATACCATTATTGCCCCATGATGAATCTTAGGGTATATACATGATATATAAATAACATATAGCTTTATTGTAGTCACTACTAGAAATCAAGCATTTTGAAGATTGATAAGTGATAAGGCTTTTTGTCCTAGAGTCTATCTGAAGGCCACAAAAATGAGCATGTATAAACACAGACATAATGCATAAAACTGTATTATAGTATACAATTTACAGGTGAACCATACTAACTATTTAATTTTATTTTATAATTAAATTTAATTTTACATATCAGCCAGGGATTCCACAGTCCTCCCTCCTCCACTCCACCCCCGCCCCCGCTCTCTCCCCAGGCCACCCCCCATTCCCATCTCCTCTAGGGCAAGGACTCCTCTCAGGAGTCAGTACAGCCTTGTAGATTCAGTTGAGGCAGGTCCAGTCCCCTCCTCTCTTCACCCAGGCTGAGCAAAGTATCCCTGCATAGGCCCCAGGTTCCAAACAGCCAGCTCATGCACTAAGGACAGGTCTGGTCCCACTGCCTGGGGTCCTCCCAAACAGTTCAAGTTAATCAACTATCTCACTAATCCAGAGGGCCTGATCCACTTGGGAGCTCCCCAGCTATTGGTTCATAGTTCATGTGTTTCCACTAGTTTGGCTATTTGTCCCTGTGCTTTTTCCAATCATGGTCTCAACAATTCTCACTTATACAACCCCTCCTTTCTCCCCCATTGGACTCCCGGAGTTCTACCTAAAGCCTGGCCGTGGATCTCTGCATCTACTTCCATCAGTCATTGGATGAGAGTTCTAGCATGACAATAAGGGTGTTTGGCCATCCAATCACCAGAGTAGGTCAGTTCAGGCTTTCTCTCAACCATTGCCAGTAGTTTATTGTGGAGGTATCAAATGCAAATCAAAACGACTCTGAGATACTACCTTACACCTGTCAGAATGGCTAAGATCAAAAACACTGAAGACAGCTTATGTTGGAGAGGTTGTGGAGCAAGGGGAACACTCCTCCACTGTTGGTGGGAATGCAAGCTTGCACAGCCACTCTGGAAATCAATATGGCACTTTCTTAGAAAATTGGGAATCCATCTCCCCCAAGACCCAACTATACCACTCTTGGGCATATTCCCAAGGAATGCTCAATCATACCACAAGGGCACATGCTTAGCTATGTTCATAGCAGCATTATTTGTAATAGCCAGAGCCTGGAAACAACCTAGATGCCCTTCAACTGAAGAATGGAAAAAGAAAATGTGGTACATATACACAATGGAGTACTACTCAGCAGAGAAAAACAATGACATCATGAGGTTTGCAGGCAAATGGTTAGATCTAGAAAAAATCATCCTGAGTGAGGTAACCCAGACTCAGAAAGACAAAACATGGTATGTACTCACTCATAGGTAGATACTATATGTAAAACAAAGGGTGACTAGACTGCTACTCACAACTCCAGGGAGGCTACCAAGAAAAGAGGACCATAAGAAAGACACGGGGATCACCCAATGACAGAGAAATGGATGAGATCTACATGAGCAAACTGAACGGGGGGGGGGGGAGTAATGAAGGGCAAGGGTTGAGGGAAAGAGAGCTTAGGGGAGCGGGAGATCCCAGCTGGATCAAGAATAGAGAGGGAAAACAGGGAAAAAGAGACCATGATAAATGAAGACCCCATGGGAATAGGAAGGAACAAAGTGCTAGAGAGGTCCCCAGAAATCCACAAAGATACCTCCACTATCTATTTTAAAGAAATCAATTTTATGAAAATCCAGTTAAAAAACTGGCATTCTACTAGTAATAAGTAGAATTGTGCTGGTGTTTAGTTGAGCAATGGAACTTTCAAGAACATCAAAGATTTAAGAACATTAAGGGACTTAAAATATGAGTGTCTTCCATGTAGACTTCTATACATATGCAGTTCTTTTCCAGCTCAGAGCAATGTGATAAATACTTCTGCAAATATGACCAATTCAATCTCATCAGAGACCCAGGAAATACTCTCTAACAATGCCCTTGGAAAGGAGGCACGAAGCAATATTAGCAAGCATAAAATCTGACTTCCTATCTGTGTAACTTTCTTCATGGATGGATTCTTAAGAACTTCCTAACGACTTTTCTTATCAATTGGCTAAGTCACAGAATTAAAATTTAACATGCTTCATTCAGACAACCTTGGCTCTCACTTAGAACATTCCACAGTATGAGGAGACTAGGCATGTGGGTGTCAGATTGTGGATGCTTTAAGTTTGAACAGATCTCTTGATCTAATTCCTAGCACATGTATCACTTAGGAAGGACCACTACCATTTCCCAATGTGAATTTACAGAACTGACAATTTTCCAGAACCTCATGCTTTTTTAATATATACTTGAACCAATAACTGTATTCATTGTCTTATGCTTAAATTATATCAATTTTAGTAATTAAATTTCAATTAATTCATTGGAGTGAGTAAATAGAAATAACTGTGAGTAGATGTATTAATCTGAACACTAAATGTTTTAAACCAATATAAGTTGAAATAAAACTATTTTGGAACAAATGAACTACTTTAGAAAATGTCTAGGAAAATAAATGTGTATATTTTTGCTACATATTTGATATTTGAATTAATATATACTATTTTTAAATTCATATTTTTTACACATTTCTGCTAGAATGCCAAATCTAGCAAATGAGAAGGGAAATGTGTGTAGAAAAATATGAAAATAAATTATATGGTCTTATTTTCCCTTACTTAACTTATTTTATATTTGAATGTAATACATACTTATGTAAGAATATCTTACTTTCAACAGGAGAACCAGGTGAGTCCTTCTGTCTTCCATTAACACCCTCCATATCTCTTTGTTCTGCAGAGAACTCCTCAAAACCCACATCCTCCATAAATCCATCTCAGATTGATCAAAAGGAGATTAATGATTTCTCCTGAACCCAATTTATCTTAACCTTGAAGTCTAAGTTCCACTCCCCTTGGTCTTCAACCCTAGCAAAAATTTGATTTCTTTCCAACTTGCAAATGATTAGAACAAAGTATGAGTGGGTTTTTTTGTCCCTGTATGCATCTGGTAGCATTATTATTGCATTGTGTAAGTTCTTTTTTTCCATACCACCACAACTTTATCAAAATCTCTGAAAGTCAAGAATCTTCAGACAGAAAATACAACTTTATGTAACCAAACTCTATCAATTTATTGACAAGACAAAAGCCCTACTGTATATTAGAAATTGATCAAGCTATTGAGAATACAAAATTTAGTGATACACTCTCACTGGCCTGAAGATATTGAAGTTAGTAATGTCAAGGTACAGTGTGCAATCAACTGTCTCTATGCTTTCATTAAGTAAGTTAGAGTTACAAACATCCCTCACTCTTACTATCCAGCTTCATTTAGCACATTAAATACAGATCTGGTGGCTATGCATCCACCACAGCTTTATACTACATACATTTTCATTCAAAAATTGAGATTGAAAAAGAAGCTTCTAGGCTAGACCTGTCATTTTTGTATGAAAGAATACAGATGTTTCCCAAGGTTTCTCTGTCATATTTATCATGATAGGCAGTACCCACTCAAATTCCATTAACCAAGTCAGGTCATGCAGCCAACCTGGATCTAAGCAAAGCAAGAAGATATAGTGATCCTATAGAAATGGGCTGTAAGTTATCGAGCAATTGGTAGAAAGAATTATCTTGTAGGGTGAATTTAAAAAGTGAAAACAGAGACTGAAGGGATGATTCAGTCACTAAAGTGTTTGTTGCCCAAACCTGAGAACATGGGTCTGACCTCTAGAAACCATGTGAAAATGCCAAGCATGGTGCTGTGCACTTGTATTCCCAACACTAGGTGATAGGGACAAGATCTTTGGGGTTCCTGGATGGCCAGATTGGCCTGACTGATAAGTCCAATGACAAGGAGAGACACTGTCTCAAAGGAGGTGGAGGATGTTCCTGAGGATGACACTCAAAGTTGTTCTCCAGCGTCAATACCCTCACATACACACATGTGCACTGACACCCAGCACATGAACATGCATATGCTCACCTACATGCACATACTATGCATAAAATGAGAAATAAAATATGGCTTATAATTATTTGCAAAAAAAAGTGTGAGCGTATATGAAATTTGTTCTGGAACACAGAAATGGGGGGATCTTAAAACATTTGGCAGTAATAAGAAGAGAAAAGTGAAAAAAATAAGTAGTGGAACTGATCTTGCATATTGAAAAATGTTTGCCAGTGTGATAAGATAGAAATTGTATTTCCATAAACTAGACACAATGTAAAAATATATATTCCCATTAGGCCTAAGGGAATGAAGAAATCAAAAAGCAGAGTGTCCATGCTAGAGAAATGGCTCATCAGTTAAGAAACAGAGCACTGTTCTACACAGATGCAGGAGAGTTGACTGTGGTAATAGTGTTCTGAAGGTAAATTCCAAAAGGCTTTGATCAAATCACATATTTGAAGAGTAGGGTCGCCATTAAGGCCAATTCTTAGCAGAAGATGACTCAACATCACCAATATTTCATATTTCATATTTTCAAAGTATAAAACAGAATTTGAGCCAAATTATGTGTCCATTTTTACCTATGCCTTAAGTTCTATGGTTATGTAATCTTCAGTTAGTCAACTAAGATAAAATTCATATGTAAATAAAATCCTCGAGATTTAATTTCAAGGTTTGCATTTCCCCTAACCTCAAATTTAAAGAAAAAAAGTTATATTTTCAGCCGGGCGGTGGTGGCGCACGCCTTTAATCCCAGCACTCGGGAGGCAGAGGCAGGTGGATCTCTGTGAGTTCGAGGCCAGCCTGGACTACCAAGTGAGTCCCAGGAAAGGCGCAAAAGCTACACAGAGAAACCCTGTCTCGAAAAACCAAAAAAAAAAAAAAAAAAAAAAGTTATATTTTCTTAGACAGAGAATCCATAATAATAATTCAACTATTTCTGCTGTAATGGAATCTAGAAAATAAGAAGTGAAATATTTCTAGAAAAATACTAGAATAAATTATAGTATTTTATTTTTCCTTACTCTTCATTTTTTAGGGTAAAATGTAATAATTATTAAAACTGTTTCCATGTCCTATTGTGTGGTTAGTAATTTAAACAGCAAAATATGTATTTTAAAATAATTCTATTTTAAACTCTCTAAATTCATTTAAAATAAAATGTTCAGAAAAAATATTTATTCAGAAATAATTTTCTTAGATTGCTGATCCAAATCATTCAGTGTTTACTTTTTACATGGTGCAAATCTTCGATTGTTTATTCTAAGTGGTGGATATTCCACTATGTATGTTACTTATACAAATGAGATATTAGCATAAAATTGAATTTAGCAATGGAATTCAAGATTGACTAGCGTATATTGATGCAACAAACAATTCTCAGATATCAGTGGATCACAATATCAACAATTTCTTTTGGGTCACTGTTCTCTAACAGTCTCCTCTGAAATTCAAGTAGTCCATTCTGCAGGGAAGCTTCCTGTTTGTCTTCAGGAAGATAAACAAAATAGTTTCAGAAAGTCCCTGAAACCGAACAGATTCACTAGGCCCCTCCCTGGTGAAGTAAACAATAGAAGCTGAGAGTCTCAGTTGGATGATGGAGCTTCAAAGAGAAGACTCTCGGAAAAGAAAAACGGCTAAGAAGACTCTGAAACCAGGCCACCTGCCCCAAAGAAGCAAAAACCAGCCAAGCTGCGTAGTGAAAGGACTGAATGGCCAAGCCAAGGCCCTAACAGGCTCCCCTAGCAGCCCTGACATGGACCAGGCCTTAGTTTCTGTTCACTAGAATGAGCTGGGGCTGAGCAAGCAGTTCTCAGAAAAACCACAATTTAGGGGCAACCAATCAACAGGTGACCCCCAGCCTCCTGATGGCTCAGCCGGAGCCCAAGCCCCTTCTGCTGGCTCAGCAGATGTCCCCGAGATTTCTGCTAGCTAAAGATAACTTTCCCTACCCTCTCGTCAACAAGCCTCTAAACACTAGACCCTGCCACCACCACCAATGGGCCCCTACCACTACAGCCTCCCACCAATCCACTCCCAGACTAATCTTTCCACCACTAATCAGCACCAGATGAATCCCTCCTCTCTGGATTTCCCCTAACTCTTTTTAAAGGGAGCTTGCGACTCCAATTCGGGGTCGCTATTTGCCACCCCAACTGTTGTTGAAAACAATAAACGCTCTTGCTAAATTGTGTACTTGACTGTTGTTCTTTCTTGGGGGCTTCTCTGGGACCCTAAGCCGTGGAAGAGTTTTAGACAAACTGAGGTACCTAGAGAGACACCTTCGCACCTGCTGAGCTGCCTGCAAGTGTGCAGTGCGCTCCAGGTTCCCTGCTTTATGAGCTGTCACTATGCAGGGGTGGACTTTGGTGATGCAGCTGTCTTCGGGTCATTTCTTCTCCTGTAAGTACCCCTCACCTGTACACTTGTAAGTAACCATAAAACTCATTGGTTCACCGAGTTGGACTTTGATGGTATCTGTACTTCCATCTGCCTTGGGATCCCTATCTGGGGGAGTAGATGTGTGTGCTACGTCTTCCCAGAAAATAGCTTTGTCACACAATAGTCACCCAAAGCCAATTTGAATTTCAGGTAATGCTCCAGAATACACATGCTCACGGTTTGGTTCAGCATTTCCAGTGGCTTTGCCTTCTAAACTCTTGTATCTACACAAATTTCACTATCACCTCTACAGAATAAAGTATAAACTGGAGCCTGGATTATCAGGAATATGTGATTTTACCCAGAAGTGGTTATCTGATGCTAAGACAGAAGAATCCAATGTAGATTCTAGCATAAACATCTCATAGAACTCTGATACATATCAATCTTACTCATTTGTTATAGTACCGCCATTTTGCAAAAATCAAATAAACAGGCAGCAAAGAGTGGATAAGACATCTTAAACCCTCTACCAAAGAAAAAGGAGGAGCTTAACCTACGCATTTTTATTGTATAACCTGTGCTCTGAGTTCTCATGTTACATATGAATGTTTCCATAAGCTTATAAATAACACATAATAATGATTATTATACTTGTCACTAAAGAAATCAAGTAGAACTTCTTGTAGTTATAATTTGCTTTTTTTCCCCTGGAAAACAAGGTTTAGGAAAACATTTTATTAAACTAATTAAATATAATAGATTGTTTGATTCACATGCAATTGAAGAAATCTCTACATTTTGTTTTAACTTTTTTGAATGTTCTGAATCTGCTCTTTCAGTAATTATAAACATCAGACTTGCTGGCTAAAAATTCATTCCTTTTTGTGTCTCATCTATCAATGGCCATAGGAATTAAAAATGGAGCCCAGTTCAGCATAAAATGTGAATTTAGTTACACGAGCCTTTTTTAAAGCTCAGTGATAAGTAAAGAGCATTCATACCCATTGAATATCTTATCTCGGGGTTTCAATAAGGTAGAACGATGGTCTTGCAAGAGAGATTATTCAACATGCTCTATAGATTTTACTTTTAAGTTGAAAAAGTAACCTGAAATATGGCAAGGATAATGCTTTCTATATGTGCCTGGAGCCAGTCAATAGTTCTATAAAAAAGGGTAAGGAATGCATTGCCCCTTTCTTACCAAAATGACTATTATGATATTTTAAACCTTGAATTGACAATAGATTTAGTTTGCATATTTTAATATTCACCCAAATTGTCTATTTTGGATATTAAAAGTAAGGATAGGGTTTGTGCATAAGAAATAAGTTCTTTCTGTGTTGCAAAAATTCTTGAATAAGCTCCACAGATGGTAACTGTCTTTCTTTGCATCAGGATATCTAAGAAATATGGAGCAGGAAAGACATCAAACATGCAAATTTTCTTACAAATGAAAATACTATTTTTTAATTTTAAAGTCATAAAAGAAAAAATTATAAAAAATAAAATTACTAATATTAAGGATTTCTAATTGGTATTGTTTCATAATCATTGATCTGGAATATTATCAACAAATGTTTTGTGAAATAAAAGTATTCATATTAATATATTGGTTGATAATCTAAAATAAAGAAAAACATAGGCCGAATTTTTATTATTTGTATATTTATTGAGATTATTTGTAAAGAAAATTTAACAAATGTTTGGTGTGATCATTTAGAAAATTTTGGCAATTAACAACAGATATATAGAAGTATATTTCAACAGAGTGTTTGATACAACACACAGAATACACATTGAGATAAACAATAAAATTAGAAGTATTAAATTTCTTACCACGGGTTGAGGGTTGATTTAATTAACTAACATGACACAACATGAAAACACTAAAACACTAAGTCTTGATATTTTAATAAAAACATATTCAAAACGACGGCCATAGACCAAGAAATTCATTAACTGTCCTCTTTGAATCACTGAGCTGACTGTACTTTATCATTTGTTGCATGCTAAACAGTTATCAGTCATGATTTCTGACAATTTTGGAAGGTAACTTTTCTATCCTCAGTTATGACTAGCATTAACTGAGGCTAAGAAAGATGAATTACCATTTCCAGTCAAGCTTCTGAATGAGTCTAGCTAATATCATTGAACTTTTTGAAATATTATAATCTATGACAGATGATGACGTCTTAAGGATCAGATGTTTAGGGTGAGTCATTTCAGGTATACTATGGACTCAATCTCATTCATTCTATTTTCCTTTATAGAAATCTTAGGCATAAATCATACCCTTATTTTTCTATCAATACTGTTTTTCAATCTAATTTAGACCCTTGTTATATTTTGTTCCAATTTTAATTTAATCAACACTATGTTTATCAGTGTTCTCCATGTTACATACTGAAAACTAAAAGATAGTAAGATGGCTAGAACTCTTTTTTAATTTGTTATGTTTTTCCATAATTTCTTATTAGTTTTTAAGACTCTCTTACAAAGTATTTTGATCATATTAACCGTCCACCCCCAATTATTCTCAGACCCGCCCACTTTCCTACCCACCCAATTTTGTGTTGTTCTTTTTCTAAAAACCTATCAAGTTCTATTTGTACTATCCATATATTCTTGGATACATGGCTTTGTCTTAATACTCTAAGACATGTTCACTAGTGTAATGGTGGCATGAATATCATAGAAGTAAACAAGCACTTTCTTACTAGATTTAATTCTGCCCCAGGATAAATCTCATACCTGACATCATTATTAAACTAAGGACCTAGGGCTAGACAAGTCATAGGCCCTTAGGGAGAACCTACTACTATTATGCTGCTAAATGAATAGAATATTAAACTGTCTCCTAATGATTTATTGTTATAACCATAGGTTGGTGCACCTCTCTTTCCTTACCTGAGAAACTTCTATGTAGAGCAGACAGTGATTAACTCAGTGGCCTACAACGAGGCAAGGTGAAGAGTAATGGACTGGAGAGTGCTCAGCTCTATAGGAAATATATATTCCATGTTCTTGCTCAAGATTCAGAGATCATTTTAGAAGAGGGGGCAGAACAAGTGTCAGAGCCTGCGGCAGTAGATGACTACAGGGAAACATTATCTTCTGGACTCAGCAAGGAAGCTGCACATATAACTCACAGTGATTACAGCATCATGTACAAAGCCTGTGCTTGTTCAAATCATACTAAAACCCAGCACACAGGTAAGAGTTGCACACAACTCCTCTCTGAAGCTGTGGAACTATTAGTAATTGTTCCATTGGGAGAGGGAGACACGGTGTAGCCCTTAGTAAATAGAACATGCTACAGTGGTAGACCACACATTCAATAATATATAAACATTTAAATGTGTATTTATATTTGTACAGATGCACAAATATATAAATAAAACACACTGAGTCTATTTGTGCATGCGTGCATGTGTGTAATTTCATGGCTGATAATTTTTATTGAATAAGCAATTAGGTAGGCTTGTCCCAGGGAAAGTATAAATTTGAGAGGGAGACAGAGGTAACCTGTGAGGAATTGGAGGGAGGAGACATTGAAGGGGTTAGAGAGAGGAAAGGAAAGTGGGAAATGATGTCATTGTGTTTTAATTAAGAAACTGACAAAGTTGGGAGGGGAGGGGAAGAGTTGCAGGAGGTGGGAGATGAGTATCATCAAAACACATTGTGTGAAACTCAAAGAACTAGTAAAGAATGAAGTGGAATCTGTATCCTCTCTCCTTGATCTGAGACTCCCTAATGGTTGACCAATAGTCCATTGTAGAAAGGAGTATGATTAAAATTTTTAAAAACTGGGAGATCACATGGAGAGGCCAGGAAAGTCTTAGTTGAGATTGAAAGTCAATAACTAGACATGTTACACAGAAAGTCTCTGAAATGATTCCAGCCCCAGCCTCCAGCCCAGAGCCATATAGTTGAACACAGTTAACTCCCAAAGGTGTAAGGGATGATAAAATGATGGTTGTTTTACAGGTTGACATTGATCTGTTACACAGCAATAGATAATGAAATGAAGAACTAAAATTCAACAGCTTTGGCAACATCTCTCAACCTCAGGAGAAATGATGAGCGAAGTTTACTAGTTAGGTGGTGGGTGGGCATACTTCAAGAGGAATCATGTTTTAAGCATGTTATTAGAGGTAGGGTGGTCTGCATGACTGATTAGATTTGTTAGAGTAATCCAGATGCCTTTCTTTTTTCCGAAGAAGCACATTAAAAGTCCCAGCCACACCTAGGGATAAATGCTAAATAAATTTTATTTTATTTCTTTTTCTCTTCTTTTTTCCTTCCTTCCTTCCTTCCTTCCTTCCTTCCTTCCTTCCTTCCTTCCTTCCTCCCTCCTTCCCTCCCTCCTTCCCTCCCTCCTTCCCTCCCTCCCTCCCTTCCTTCCTTGGAGCTGAGGATGGAATTTGGGACACTGAGCATGCCAAGCAACTGCTCTAGCCTCTACAAGCACACCCTAATTCCCTTCACTCTGGAACTCACAGTTCATAGAAGGCTTTACAATGTCTCTTTTCTGTAAGCATTTTAATTCTTTTTAAGTTAATGATATGATAGACTAAAGAAGGTGGAGAATTTCAGGAATGAAAACAGGTGCCACAGAGGAAGGGGCCCACACCAGTGGAATTTCTTAAGGCTGAATCATGTCTTGTCACAGTGTATTTTCAACTATCCTAAAGTTGATTTCAAAGAACTCAGAAAAGTATTTAATCTTTTACATATCAGAGTATTCTTTCAAGGAAAAAGGAGATATGGACCACTGTAAAACATAAAGATGTATATTATATTGGTATGTGACTTTATAAATTCTGAATAAAAAGTAGTGATTTTATTTTAGTCTAATTATTCTGCATCATATACATGACTTTGCTGGTTAGAATGAGAAAGGTAAAGCCATGTATCCATAAGATCAACAAACTCTAGCTCCAACATGTCAGGTACCAAAGATGTATTTTCTTCATGAGAGCTAGGACCTTGTAAATAACTGGTTATCATTGTTTCAAAAGAGAAAATGCCAAAACTACATTGAAAACAAAATATTTAATTATATATTATATTAAATATGAATCTTGGAAACATAAACAAACTGGTAATTACAATTCATTTTGCATTTTAACTAAATCTGCCCAGTTCCACACCATATTCCAGTAGTTTTAAGAAAGACACATGGGCTGAAATAATGAACAGCGTAAAAAATTCAAAGTCATAGTTTATGCAATTATATTGAATCAGAAAGGTCCTGTTGCTCTGTGCATGGCTGGGGGAAAGGCCCAACTTAGTTCTGAAATGAAGCATTATTACTGTCTCACTTCCTCATTCTTGGATCTGGTCTAGTGATTATGTCAGCGTCGACATCAGTGAAAAACATTTGACATGTGGCCTAGACAATCAGACCGTCGACCACAGAGACTTTGATTAAAAAACTTCATGTAATTTTCTCCAATCAGTAGGTTGGCCTGTTCCTTTATCAGAGTGAAGGTTGCTCTCATCACCTGCAAATTTATGAGAAGGCTTTAAACAAACAAGCTCAAAAGTTCTACAGGGAAACGCCCCTGAAGGAACACCTGCTGGGGAACTTGGTGATTAGTTGAACTGATGATCTCATTTGTTCAGTGTAAAACAAGGACCTTCCATGGAGTTGGTTTTTTTTTTTTTTTTTTAATTCCAGTTATAGGTATATGTACGTGTTTAGCCTTCCTCTCAGGAAGCATTTAGAGAAAATCCTACATCAGCCACTATTGCTTGCTGGAAAAAGAATGAGAGAAAAACAAAATGACACCCCTTTCACATAATCTCTGTGCCAGGGACTAGACTGAAGTCAGAAATCATGCACGCCACTGGGGTTCTGTATGTTTAACCTCCTATAGAGCAGAGCCATTCCCATTACTGAGAAGAATGAACCATCGGGGACACAACAATAGAGATCCTGAAATGAACTGCATTGCAGTATCCCATGAATTAAAGTCTCCGTCAGAGGCTGTGGCTCCTGGCAGGAGAGAGCAAGGGCTTCGATGAAGTCGAGCAGAGAACTCTGCATAAATGAGACAGCCTGCTGCCTTCCCTCTTTAAAGACAATTTATATGATGAAATTTGATAATTAACTTATGTCCAACAAACTAAATCCAATGTATCTATTTTCAGGTCAGAGGCTGTGACTGTCATCTCATGGAATATGCTACCCCATCTCCTAGTTCCTTGACAAGGACACAGTCCAAGCTAATGCAATGTCACAGTAAATTTGCTTATCTCTTAAGAACAATGAGGTGTGCTGTAAAATATGTATGTACTATCAAAACATTCATAATAAAATCCTAATAAAATTAGCAAGTTAGAATAAAAGGAAGTCATTGTCTTCAATTGGTGTCTTGAAATTGCCTTCAATAATGGCTGATGAATTGTTTATATATGTGTGTGTGTGTGTGTGTGTGTGTGTGTGTGTGAGAGAGAGAGAGAGAGAGAGAGAGAGAGAGAGAGAGAGAGAGAGAGAGAGAGAGAGGGAGAGAGAGAGAGATAGCTCAACCCACAAGCACCCAGGTTCGGTTTTCAGGAAGGAAGATACTATGATGAAGTTAGAAGAAAAAGAAAAAGAAAGAACAAACAAACAGAAAACAAAACTCTTGTCCATTTTACAACTTTATCTTACATGGTTTATCAATTGTTATTGAACTATTATACCCTAGAGAATATAAAATCTACTCATTAGACACCCAAACACAAACAAAAAAAGGCATTTTCATTTTGATACTACCTGAAATAGCCAAGCTTTAAAAAAAAAAAAACATACAAGGTGAAAAAAGGAAACACTTGGATCATTTTTCAAAATGTCAATGTTTTATTTAAGCCTGCCTGGGGCTGATCTTTGCACTCGATCGTGCACATGGCATGGTACTGGAATTATAGCTCTCAGATGGAAAGAAGTGCAGGGCAGATTTTGCATCACAAGTTGTGACCGTTTCTTGATACATACTTACAACAGTCATTTATTGGTCCATTGGCCTATGTCCTCGTGAAATCAGATTGCATTTTTGGAAATCAGGCAAAGAAATAAAATAAATAAATAAATAAAAGAAACAGCTCTCAGCGATGGGTATCTATTGAGAAGTACTTTCATTATGTGATCGCCACCAGAAGAATTCTTCTGGAAAAAAGTGATTTGTTCCATGAAAAAATGCATTGAGAGAAAATTGATATTTAGTTATTCGTATCAACCATGCTTATGAAAATGAGATTATGTTTTTTAATCATTTAAAGACATTATTTTATTAGTCTTTTTGTTGTATTTATTTGTAAAGTGCCTACCATAGGATGTTTAAACTGCTTTCACAATGTTTTCTGTTAAATACAAAATTTATTGCTGATAAATTATTTAACCCATCCCCTTTTTTATTTTACAATTTTGGGTTAAACCATTAACCTAGAAGTAGACAATATATTTCTAAGCTGTCATAACTTGACATAATTTTCTTAAAGTTATTACTTTTTAAATTACAGTTATGATTATTTTATAAGAATAGTAAAATGTTTTATGGCATTTTGGAGAAGCAGTTGCACTGTATTTTCAGAGGTGACTAGCTATCAAAGCAAACTAGAAGTTTAAAAAATGTCTTTATTTATGGGTTTTGGTAAGCAACTGAAGGAAACATACTGGTTTTAGAAAAAGCATAAAGTGAGAAGTGATCGTATTGCACATTGTATTCTTGTCCGTATTTAAAAGTAGCTGCTTATAAACATTTGGTAGCTTACAATGTGAGTCAACAGACATAGACAACATTTTCCATTTTACATCATACGTTTTTCATGATCTCTGTAAACAATTGCATAATTTATGAGGCTGTGGTGTGTAAACATACTGAAACCTGTTCTTCCTTCCTTAAAATTGCTCAAACACAAAGGTATTTTTAAATAAACCAGTGAAAGTTTAAAATAATATATGTGCAGGAAATAAATTGTGTGAGTATAAAGATCTTTACTTTGTTCTTAAATGCATCTTATGTCTTAGAACAGAGTCTGGTCTTTATTAAATGTGTTCAATTAAATAATGAATTATTAAAAAGATGACAATGCTACATAAAAGCAGATGTTTGGGATGCTACTGACCTGTCATTTGAAGGTGCCTGTCTAATAATATGTCTTCTGCAGAATCATCTTTAATTTAAGCTTGGTTCTTTGGAGGCAGAGTAGCCCATGATTGCTCAGCATTTATTTCTGAGAACTCCAGGCTATTTAAACAAACAATGAAACTTTGAAAAGACTAACAACATGGAGACAATCAAATGCTAAGTTGTGGGAAAGACAATGAAAGTTTACAGAAAGGTAATTTCATTGCAACTGGAGAAACCATGCAAATAAGAGCCCATGAGTATCTAGGATCCAACAAGGATCAGATAACGTTTACAGAGTGTGTTCTCTCTCTCTCTCTCTCTCTCTCTCTCTCTCTCTCTCTCTCTCTCTCTCTCTCTCTCTCTCTCTCTCTCTCTCACACACACACACACACACACACACACACACACACACACACACACACTTGGGTGTGTACGCATTACTCTAAATTCAACCCTGCCCCATATGCTGCTTGAGGAACCAAGGAAGACCTTGCTGAGAAGTTGACATTTGAGACAGAGTGACTATAGAAGGGCATGGGCCAAATGGTCAGGGTAATTGGTATGACACATCTCTTTAAACTGAGAAAATAGTAAATACTGCAGAAAAGTGTCATTGCCTGAAATGAAGACATGGCACATTAATTGTTGTTTCTGCTGAAATAACCACAAAATATTATAACTTTAAAATAATGCTTGTTGCATTATTTTTTAACAAAAACCTGAGCATAATAAATAGAAGACTGATCTGTGAGGTAGGCTGTGTAAAGCCAGGATCTTTCAACCTAGGCGCCCAGCTACATGACTTCCATATGCTGCTTAGACACGCTTTTGTGACTGCATTCCAGTCTGTAGAAGGACAGAAGACATAAAACCAGGTTCCAACACCGTCTACAGTATTCTCTCCATGCATCCTAACTTTCTATCACGGCCAAGCAAAAACACTTCGGCTACTGCCTCCCTCTGCCATTTTCACATTGTCCCTTCAGGACTCAAACAAAGCCCTGGAACTTTAATGCCACTATGGGCTGAAGGGACTGGACACTTGACCTCTTGGGTCACCTTTATATTCTCATAAGCCTCTCTTCTTTCACATCACCTACTCCAGGGAAGTGCAATTGAGAACTGCAAGTAATGAGAATCTCTCTAGTTGAAAGGATGCTACTAAATGCTGATGTGAAGATAACATGTTAATTGGTAGTCCCTGCTTGTTTTCTTACTCCAGTTGGCTCACAGCCTTGACAGAGATTCTTGATGAACTGCAGTCTTCTGCATTTTGACATAATACAGTCAAGGGAATATGACTGAAAAAGAGGCACAGAAGTCCCTCTCATGGCATATTCCATGTTTATAAGTTGCAGTTGATTAATGAAACTGTATTGCAATGGCCATCCTAGAAGTATCAACCTAGTTCCTCTGTGGAAAATGTCTGGTCTCTCATGAGGAAAATAGCCAGCTAAATTCTGACTTGAGGATATTCCTTATTGGAATGATATTTTCTTCGGCATGATACAACATGATTCATATGCACTGAGCTGGGCTTTCCATGGAGAAAATTGAAACTAGAGTCCATTTGTCTTCTACCTGAAATAGCTGTCGGGGAATGAAAACAAACAGGAACTGTTCTGAGAACATTGGTCACCTTTATTATTCCAGATACTATCTTTAAATGTTTGAGAAGAGCTGGACCACTGTCAAGGTAGTTTGGGCCCAGTTCATAGAACTTAAGGGAACTGTTTCCAAGACCTAGTACATCATAGGACAACCTCTTAGTACCTTTCTATGCTTCTCTTTCATTTGTTTAATGAGATATTATCCCAATGAAGGAAGAAAAAAACAATTAAAATAATTTCATGATTTCTTCTAAAGTCACAAGTTTGAGTTGCACATTTATGTTAATGATATTTCTATGTAATTGAGGAAACAAAAATATATTGATATAATCAAATATCAATACTCCATCAGTAGTATTCTCATATATACACCCTATTATTGGTGCTATATTACACTGACTGGTTTTGTGTGTCAACTTGACGCAAGTTAGAGTCATCAGATAGGAGGGAGCCTCCGTTCAGGAAGTGCCTCCATGACATCCAGCTGTAAGGTATTTTCTCATTTAGTCATCAGTTGAGTAGAGTCCAGCCCATGGTGGGTGGTGCCATCCCTGGGCTGGTGGCCCTGGGTTCTATTAGAAAGAAGATTGAGCAAGCCAGGGGAAGCAAGCCTGTAACCAGCATCTGTCCATGGTCTCTGCATCATCTCCTGTCTAGAGTTTCCTGCCCTATTGAATTCCTGTCCTGACTTCCTTCAGTGATGAACAGTAATGTGGAAGCATAAGCCAAAATAAACCATTTCCTCCCCAACTTGCTTTTTGGTCATGGTGTTTTGTCAACAGCAATAGAAACCCTAACTAAGTGCTGGACAGTGATGGCACATGCCTTTAATCGCAGCACTCGTGAGGCAGAGCCAGGCGGATCTTTGTGAGTTCGAGGCCAGCCTGGTCTACAGAGTGAGATCCAGGAAAGGCACAAAGCTACACAGAGAAACCCTGTCTCGAAAAACAAAAACAAAAAAAACAAAAAAACAAAAAAACAAAAAAAAAAAAGAAAGAAAAGAAACCCTAAGACAAATATTGTTATGTTTTGATACCTGAATCTAAAGATAAGCTTACATTTAATAAAAAGGATAATTCATAAAAACTAGTTGCGAGAGGTAAACCAATCTAATACTAACAATCATTCTAGAAGAGATTTTAGTAGCTAAGAGAGAAACAACCCTTTCAGCAGCCATATAGCATAAAAGATATAAAATATAGTTCATCATATTTTGCTTAAGTTGTTTACATATGCATACACCACACACACACACACACACACACACACACACACACACACACACACACACACCTGTGTTCTCACTGTGAAGTCCTGGATGTGACAGGATTCACCATGTAGACTCCACTGGCCTTTAATCCACAGATATCAGCCTGTTCCTGCCTTCCAAGTGCTAGAATTAAACGTGTGTCACCATGACCAGTTATTTTTGTTGAAATTAAGTGCCTCCTTAAATGTTTTCATCACTTGTTTTTGTTTCTGATTTTGAGATAGAGTCTCTCTAAAGATCCCAGGCAGACCTTGAACTCATGATGCTTCCTCCTTAGGCATCTGAAAGCTGGCATTATCAGCATGCTCCACCACACACAGTCCATCTATTCACATATACTTAACATTACTTATCTATGCTTCCTTTCTTTTATTTGGATCCCAGCACAATGAAATTTAGAAATATGGACAGGGTCCATATTCTCTCTCTTAAACAGATCATGATCAGGATGCCAACACTTACTGAATAGAGATTTTTGTCAGAGACTTTGCTAAGACTTCAGCATTCACCATACTTACCCCTCAGTCAACTTATTCCTTTTTGTGTTGAACAAACCAAGATTTGGAGAGGTGAATGTGTTTCTCATGGTCATACAGCTGCTAAGAAGAAAAGTCAGGGTGACCATGCAGGTAAACCCATCTCCACCTGAAATACATTACATAATACATCAGTACTTATTCTCCGGTCCTAGCCCTCAACACCAGCATATGCCACAAGCTTGTTACAAACTGTTGGACCTTGGCATGGACAGTGGCAGCTGTCAAACTGATGGAACCTAGAACACGGTGATTGGCCTCTTGCCTGCTAGGGATTATGTTGATGGTGTTACCTGATTTACAAACATCCACCTTAATTGTGAGTAGCACTGTTCTCTGCAGGGGTCCTGGAAAGCATAAAAAGGGGGGGGGGAGTGATCAGCAAATCAGAGTCATCCCTCTCTGTGTCCTGATCTATGAGCTGTGACTAACTGCTTCAAGATCCTGATGCCTTGGCTTCCCCAACATGGACTTGTGTAGCATGAATCTTAAAAGTTCTTATTAATAAAATCAAACCCGAGGCCAGTTATTGGGGTCAATGCTGGTAGATCAGAGAGACAGAATAAGCCACAGCTGTCTCACCTTGCCAATTCCTCAGCTGGTCTTGTTTCTTGAGACTGGAGGCCTCTGAGTCGTCATCCAGAATGGGTCTCAGTTGAACTGCTGCTCCAAAGCCTGAAAGCTTAACCAGCCGAATGCTTAACCAGCCACATGCTTAACCAGCCAAATGCTTAACCAGCCAAATGCTTCTAGTTTCTGGTCCTCACGCTTTATATATCTTTCTGCTTTCTACCACCACTCTCTGGGATTAAAGGCGTGTGTCACCATGCTTGGCTTTTTCCAATGTGGCCTTGAACTCACAGAGATCCAGAGGGATTTCTATCTCTGGAATGCTGGGATTAAAGGTGTGTGCTATCACTGCCTAATTAGTGGCTTTTCTGTTCTCTGACCCCAGATAAGTTTATTAAGGTACATGATATTTTGGGGAACACAATATCACCACAGACTTGTGTCTTGAACTGTGAGCTAAAACAAACATTTTGTCTCTTGCTTTTGCCAGAATATTTTTCCACAGCAGTGGGGGGCTGGGGGTTGGGGGGAGGGGGACTAAGACAGACTCTGTGATAAGAAGAATCGGAAGCTCTTTGAACTAGAATCCAATATTTTATGTATCAATAAGCCTCTGAGAGAGTTTTAGCTGAAGTTTAAAAACTGAAGAATTACACTCTACTTCCTCCCTAACAGGGATGTGTTTAATGTTCATAAATAAGTCATATTTATAAACCACTATAATGATCTAACTAGTGGGTTCAGAGCTAAGGAAATTCAATAAATAACATCAATGGCTTACATCCTTATGATATTGGAAGGCAAGAAACCATCAGAATCCAAATAGAGCTTACTCTTTCATGTATCATTTTATTCACTTATTTCATGGGACTCAAAGCACTTTTCTAAGAGCAAACAAATTTGTCACCTGTAACATCTGGGAAAGCAAAATGTACATTACCTGATTGATTCGGCTTTGCCAGTCAGGTCATGAATGAAAACATTAACACGAATAAGGAGTGTGCAGAAAATAAATTCTCAATTGACTTGGTTGCTTAGATACTTAAGATTTCGGTAATTCTGCATGGTAAGAGATGGAAGTGGGGGGTCAGAACTTAATGAATTTAACTATTAGAAAAACTGGCAAGATGAGTTGGGAGATAACTTCTTTCGATGCAAAATTAAAATTCCAGTTTCCCTGTTGGGCATGCATGCTGCGCCTATCAATCAAAATAACAGTCTGGGCAGTGCACTGAAAAGGACCTATATTAACATAGGGAATTTCATGCTGCAAAAGTGGATTTGGAGCAGCCACTGTGGTGTTTCAGAAAATATGAGAGAGGAAACTAGAACATAGTTTTAGTGGGAACTTGAACTGTCTATTAGGATTGTGCTTACTGATGTGAAAGGTCTGGAAAAACTGTGTGAGATATCACATTAAAACAGGAAACAGATGGTGCTTAACTGGGTATGCAGGTGAGGAAGTGGCAGCTTCCTCATTTGGCTGAGAGATGCTCAACACGAACAGCAGCCGCCAGCTTGTTCTTTAGTCCAAGTCTGAGAAAGCAGGTTCGTAGATTGTTGTCATCATGTCTAATATGTACTAACTCACTTACATAGAATCTAACATCATAACAAGACTATAGCCTGACTGAGTTTAGTGACTGTGCTTTATTCCTATTATTTCAGTTACTTCTGATTATTACAGCACACTGGCTTTTAGATTATGAAAGATAGCCCAAATTTTAGCCATTTGAAAGTCAGGTTAATGCTAGAACAAACTAAAATAATTTATAGAATGTACTAAAATTGTACTGCAAGAAAATTTATGGATAATAATAAAAAGGCAAAGATTAATTAACATAAAAATTCTAGCTGTCATATTTCTCTAAGTAGAAATAGTTGTAATGTAATTTTATTTCACCATCTAGTTCTAGGAACCTCCATCTAGTTCTAGGAAGACAGGATGTGATAATACCAGAATTAGAATCACTGAATTATTTGTTACACAAGTACACATTCATGCACAAAACATAGATCTATCTTTAATAATAATTTACATTGTTTCAAAAAAATCAAAAATCCGAAAGCAAAATAAAGGCTAAAAGAAAATCTACCCAAGCTACCTTTGGAAATTATCAAATAGAAAATACCTTGAAATTCATTTTTTTAACTAAAAACAAATTCTTCATTCATTAATTCCTTAAACATCAAAGTGTTTGAGGTAAAACAAAACCTTTTTAGAAACTATAACTAGAAAGTTAGATCACTGAAACAAGATCAATCATTTATAACTTTTCGTACATCCAATCTAGGGAATTCTACACTGCTAGAAATCATTTGGATACTAAAATATTTTTTTCATTTTTAAACTATAGGACTTTGTGGTATTACTAAGTGTTGACACTGTGCAGACAGCACTTCCTTCCCATTTTATCTTTCTATCCTTGGAACAAAATTTCTCCTGCACTATATGTGCTCACTAAATGTTGATGGGATGATATGAAGGAGTTCTGTAGTGAGAATTGACTAGCTTTGTAGACAGAAGAGCAGAATGTTTGGAATAGAGGGTGAAGATCATCCTCTTGGTCTTATAGGCATTCCTTTAAGCCTCCCAATGGTTTTTTCAGGAAGAGATGTCCTTCTGTTTCCTCTATCAATGCTGAAAGACAGCTTTTCCAGACCACCAACGCATGGAAAGAACAAAGACATTTTATGCAGTTAAGAAAACTGTTGAAGGCCTGTGTGGCTTGACTGTGCTAATGATCACTGTTGATCTACATTTCTAAAAATAGAATTGTATACAATGCTTAACTTTACAGAAATTTCATAAAAGAATAGAAATGGAATTTTCTCTTTTATAATAATTGCAATAAACACACTTAATGATCTCTAAAGTCTTAAAAAATCATCTTATATGTAGTTGGAATTTTCTTTGGGCCACCAACCAGCTCCCAAATAAAGACATGGGGACTTATTATTAATTATGAATGCTCAGCCTTAGCTTAGGCTTATCACACTAGCTCTTTTAACTTAATTTAACCTGTTTCTATTCATCTACATTTTGCCTTGGGGCCTTTTACCTTTCTTTCATTCTGTATGTCCTACTTTCTTGCTTCCTCCTTGTCTATCTGTCTGGTCCCTGTTGTCTCCCTGTCATCACCTTTTCTTCCTACCTTTTTGAACCTCAATTTCCCCTCCTGCTTATTCTCCAGGCCCGGAAGTTCCACCTGTAACTCCTCCCTCGCTATTGGCCATTCAGCTTTTTATGAGACCAATCAGGTGCCTTAGACAGGCAAAAAAAAAAAAAAAAAAAAAAAAAGCAACACATTACATAACTAAACAAATGCAGGACATCTTTACATAGTTAAACAAATGCAACACATGTTTGCATAGTTAAATATTTCACAACACTTATATTCTCATCCCAAATTCTAAGACATATCTCTTAATACAACTATTACTTTATGGAGTACTAGTAAAAACTTTAACAATTAATATTTGTGATATTTATCTATGATGATATTATAAATAATAATATAATATATACAAAGCTAGCCAAATACCAAAGTCTTCCACAAAGAGTTAAAACATTTTGAAGATAAGCTATTGAACTTTGAATTATCCAGAACATCCTAGAATGTAAGTTCTAGGTTACATCACTGCCTAGTAAACAAATCAATAGCTTTTTTGGAATCCTGAGATAAATCAATTTATTCTCTTGTTCTCTCTAAAGAAAAGAATTTTAAGGTTGGGGCATCCTCTTCCTCCTTAAGATAAAGTACAGCTACAGATAGCATGAGTCACGGGGAGGGGGCGGGGCTGAGGAGATCACTCAGTGGGGAAGGAGCGTGAGGACACCAGTTTTAACCCCAGTTATGTGTGATTTTCGAGAATTAACACCTCAGCTATCTCTTGAATGATTCGTAAGTTATCATTAAGGATGACCATCCATGCTTTTAAAAAAGCACAATGGCTTTGATCCACCAATGAAGGAATTCAAGTTTGCTTTGAAGGAATTCAAGTTTGCTTTCCGCAGTTAACCCACTTTCAGTTTCCTGGTAGCTCTTGAAAAGACTATAGAAATACCTGTTTCTGACATCAGAAAACCATGTAGAAATTAGGCATTAAAGAAGATACAACTGTTATATGAATGTAATAAATATCCTTACCAATGTAATGTTTCATCATATTTGCTATCATGTTTGCCTTCTTAGAAATCATGTTTACCCTTTTTCAAAATTTGATTACAAAAATAAAGACATACTAAAGAAATTCAAATAAACCATCTCTCAAATATGTTAGATTTGTGTATTATTTAACCAAATTAACAGGAATTTCAATATTTGAAAAGCACTACTGAATGAATACTAATGTGCTAAACCACAAATTTGTAAATAAATAAGTAGACTTAAGATATCCAAATAAATCCATCTGGCTGTGGCATTCAAGCACAGCAAATCACAGAAGACAACTGCACATTAAAATAATAACACAGATTCTACATTTGTCCACAAATATGCTACAAAGTTAATATCAACACAGAATACTATACCTAGCAACTCTCAGCATGTCAAAACACAATGTATTTTGAAATCTGTGTGAATGTCATCAAAACCAGCCACAAGAATGACCCTTGTGCCTATACTTCAAAACCCCACCAGGAAACATATTTCCCAAATTGTTATGAACAATCAATCTATTTTGCCTCCTCTGCTGATAAACATTTCCCATGAGTTCTTTTGCAGCACACACTATTGATACACTTCCAGGTAGTGAAAGATAGCCTAAAAGAACATGTCCTAACCTCTTCCTCCACGTCTTCCTTCACAATAAAATGTAACTTTTAAAATTCTTGCAAAATCATAGCACTGGAAGTTTTAATTGAGCTAGAAGCTTCTAATTTAAAAAAATCAGTATATATTGAGCAGATTCATTTTTTTCAAATATTTTCAACATTTGCTATTCCTTTTATTTCTTTCTGCAGTGAAAAGTGACTAAAAAAGTAGCAATTCTGTCTAACAGCCAGTTCGAAAAGAGTACTTAATCAAGTAGCATTTTTTTTAAAAAATTATTTTAATTCTTAAAGCTCGTATCAGTGTTTCCAACCCACCTCACTACAAGTTATCAGCAAACAACTGATCTGCAAATTCATAGAACCCCTGGTCTCCAGCCTCCATTTGTCAATCAATTTACCTACTTTGTATTAGCCACAAGCTTTGTGGCCAATGTTTACTATGTCAGAGTATTTACTGACTTAAAGTTGTCAATGTGATAACAACCCTATGTCATTAATATTGACTTACCATACCTCCAAAATATATTTTAATACATTATCTTTTCTTTACTGAGAACGTAACATAATATAAAGTTAATGCAATGTAAAATCAAGAGAATCCTCACCCTGTTCATTATATGAAAACACTGGCGAGCTGAACAATAGAGCCATTCTACCAGTATGAACACTACTCTGTATTATGATAGAAAATTGGGGGATATTCAGGGAAAAGGATGGCATGAATGTACACAATTTTCTCTGCTGTAGAGGGCAGCTGTCAGCTGGACCTGTGGTTTGTTCATCACTGAATGACTGGACGAGAAATCTAACTCTTTAGTTACCATCCTGTGTGACAGTCTTTAATTCTGATGGTGGTTTTAAATACACATGAGGGCATTCAGTAAAGTCCTTAATGAGAAATGCAGTGCCATGGCTTAGTTGGGAATACAACAAATTTGCTGATGGGAATGAAAATTATTACATCAACAATTTTAGCAGTGAAATCAAGTTTTCTTTAGAGCCACATCTGCATCAACATCCAGTAGAACTGTTGGAATCTTTACCTACTTTAGTCAAGCATGATGCCAATAAGCCATGGGGTTCCTGTTCTGTATATTTCCAGGCATGCTAAATTCAGAGAGTCTCATTTTAACTGTTCCTCAAAGTGATGCTGGACCAGTGGCTAAAACTATGCATTTGGAGACCAGATAGATCTTTGTGAGCATATGTGGAAAGGGTATTTGAGTGTTCACGCTAATGTGTATGCATGTGCATATGTGCATGGAGGTCAGATGCTGTCAGATGCATTCCTCTAGCTCTCTATACATTCTTTTCTGAAGCAGAGTTTCTGTGGAGGCTAGAGTTCACCAATTGGCTAGCCTGGCTGGCCAATGAGCTTCTGGATCTTCCTGTCCCTGCCTCCTGGGTGCTAGGATTAAAGATGCATACCGATATACCTGTATTTTCAGATGTAGTCAGAGATTAATTCCTCATATGCTTACACGGCAAGTACTTTATCAATAGAGCCATCACCCAAGCCCCTGGAAGACCTTTTTTTCTGGCTTTCTTTTTATTTATTCTTTGTGTCTTTCAGATCATGCATCTCCATCCCATTCATTTCCCATCACTTCGTATCCACTTTCTGCCCTTGCAACTCCCGCCTCCAAAATAAAATAAAATTTAAGAGAAAGAAAAAAGAAAAAAATCTCCTCATGGAAGCTGCAGTATGACATAGTGAGTCATGTAGTAAACCCTATTATCCATGTGTTCCTGGCAAAGTGTTGTTGGTATTATTTGAGGCCTCTGGCTTCTGCTACACTATCTACGCTGGGCCCTCACTGGGACTCCTCCTGGATATCCTGTTGTTGCCCCGTGTCGTGGAGATCCTGTAGCTTTGAGTCTGCAAGACCAGTCCCTTCACGTGCTCCAGCAGATCATTGATGGGGTGGATGCTGGGGTAGGCTAGCTCATGACCCTGGTTTGGGCCTGGGTAGTTGCAGGGTTGGTCAGCCTGCCAGCTCTCCCCTGTCCTCACCACTAAGGTGATCTCTCCAGCTTGTTTGTTCACCCCTTTCAGTGATGAGCAGTGGGCAGGGCAGTTCTCCTGCTTTCACACCCCCGGATTTGGCTCTGCCACGCCTACATCTTCAGGGCCAGCCCTACTGTGTTACCTAGGTAAGGTGTGGGGCTACTCTCCCGACTGCTGCAGCTCATAAGGGAGAGGATCAGCTCCCTCATCTGTTGATGGTGGTGGAAGGTGAGGGGCAAAGGGGTGGCATCTCTCCCCTACCCACATTACTGTAGTGGGGACAGCTCTCCCATGCTCACAGCTTTGGGGATGGCTCACCCACACCTCCACCAACAGGGTTGGCTCTATTGTGCCGCCCAGGCAAGGTGCAGAACCTGCTCTCCTGAGTGCTGCAGCTGGTTTGGGTCAGGGACCACTTTCCCTGCTCTTATCCCCTGTCCATGCTGCCATAAGGCAGATAAGGGGCGGGGCCAGATCTCCCACATTCATCTTTTTTGGGCCAGCTTACCCTCAACAGGGTCAGCTCGGTTGTGCTGCCCTGAGGAGCTGCAGGGCCTGTTTTCCCAAGTGCTGCAGCTGGTAAGGGGGAAGGTCAGCTCCCTCACCAGCTGGAGGCAGTTGGGGCAAGGGGAGAAGATCTTAATGTAAGTACTAATTTCACTTGCTAGATAAGCAATCTGGAACATTTTTCTAACACACTGGTATTTAGTTTCCAATACTGAAAAACAGGGGTAAAATGACACCTTTGAAGAATCACTCTTCCACTGGTCTTGAAACCTAGGAACTACTCAAGGTTTTATTATGTTCCAATCCAACATTCTATGTAGCGAATGTTCAGCGTATTTATTATGGCTTCATTGTGTCATATGATTCTGCGCAGAAGTCAGAGTGGCGGGTTAATATCATGAACACTCAGCAGAGATTGAGATTATAATGGTGAACAACACATTAAACTCATTCTAACCTTCCAGTGCCACTGAGAGGAACAGAAGCAAAATCAATTTCAACACTAAGTACTGGTGTTAAGCTCTGTGACCTGGAGACACATGGAGAGGGACCAGATAACCTTGGTTTGGGGGTTGATGTGTATGGAGTGGAAGGCTTACTAAGGAGGTGATATGAAGATAAGTAAGAGCAGAAAATGAGAAGACTCAAGACAGATACACATTCGAGGTCAGGGCTGGGAGAGATGGCAAGGAGACACTGCTTGGGAGTGAGTATGGGAAGAAAAGAGTCAGTTTAGGGATGTGACCTTAGGGAATCATTTTCCATTAATTTTGGATAAAGTATAAGCGCTGACATTGGTTGAAGACTGTCTAGGTACCTACAGCATCAAGCCAGTACTTTTATTAAAACTAAATCCATGTCAATCTTTAAAAAAAAAAAAAAAGAAAACCGTGCTTATGATAGTAATTTCATGACTCAAAACAGATTTGTGATGTCACCTGATTCTTTTGGATCACTGCTGTCAGAGCATAAGCAACTGTTTGTTCATGGTCACATTCGGAACCTCTTAAGTATAAGTTCTAGTAATGAATCCTCAAGACAAAGTAGGAAATCAGAAACCCAGTCAGGAGTGACACCTATGCTTTTAAAACAAATTATGGTTGAATCCGGTGTAAACAGTTTCATTGATATGCCAAGATGCATCTTTTGGAAATAAAATACCAACACTTTAAAATAACTTTGCTAGCTAACAAAACCTCATCATTAGCATATGGAGTATAGTAACTCTGTACCCCAATACATTCAAGAAAACTAACAGAAAGAATGCAGATTTTGAAACTGGCTCTATTTTTATTTATTACCCATTAACCCTTTGTGTCTATTGTCCAGTCCCATCTGACTATTGAATAGTCCTTGAAGGGAAGAGTGAGGATTAAAAAATAATAGATACAAAAGGAAAAGATAGAGACACAGGATAGCATTGGGAGGGCTCTGGGTCAATACCACAGTGGTCCTGAGTTTATTCTTCATTGGCTTTTTTATACACCAGCAAGGGGAGAGGCAAAAGACCTCCCCCTCTCCAGTACACCATTGTTCAAGGTACAAAGTACAAACAAGAGTAAACAGTTTCTTAATTTTCAAAACATCTGGTAACCATGTCCTATTACCTAGCTTTGAGGAGCAAGACACACCCTTGGCCAAACAGCCTTGGAGAACAACACAAACTCTGACTCCGACCTTCAGTCAAAATGGAAACAAAGCTCACGTTGGAATCTATTGGGCACCCACAGTCTATCCCTCAGAATATATCCCATGAACAAAGTTACAGGAGTAGTTTGTTCTTAGCCAGTACCCAGGAGTTGACCACAGTCAATAGCATGCAACATTTCTGGGAAAGATGCCCCACTTTGGTTAATAGGGAAAGGTTCCTCCAAATTTATTTCTCTATGGTCCCTACTACACTATGCTTTTTGTTATAAGTATTTGCTTTTGTGAATAGTAATGGTCCTTTTTCACATGAGTTATCTCCCCACTTCTATCTATGAGCCTCATTTGATTTGAAGCAGTTGGAAGTAAGGTTCATCTTCCATATAGAAAACAAACAAACAAACTATTTTTACTGTACTTTATATTCACTTTTATTTTTCCTAGAAATAAGCAGGGGACCCTTGAGCTGTCAACTGTAATACTCCCAGCCTTTATAACCAGCCTTCAATCACCCATGTACCTCAGCATTCTAAGCCTTATATCCAGAGACTACAGACTCTGGACTGCCCTTCAGAGAGTTGAAAATAAAGATACTGTCATTCTGTAGAAAGCCATATTTTTTCCACATCTGTGGCCTATGTCTTGATGGAAATAATGATAAACTCAAAAGCAATACCCAATCAAATTATTAGTGAGCTGAATAGTCTTTGAAGCTGGGATTGTGCCAATAGCCTATGATTAGACACTTCAGCTAATCAGGGCAAAATAAAACAAGCACATTTGTGTAGGATTCCTGAAAAAGAAAGAAGAAATGCTTAAACACTTATTTCTGATGTTTAAATAAAATTCACTCAAAAGGAACTATCACACAAATATCGTAGCTTTATTTATCAATCAATAAATAACAACCCAAGTCTCTAACACAGAACAAAAGCATCAGCACCCATTGCTCAAAACCTACAAGCAAGCAAATCCACCAAGAAGGAAAGGTAAAAATATCAGAGGGAACCTGGCAATATCTCCCAGGCATCTACAAGGTGTCTAGAAGTGAATGTCATTTTCTCACCAATAATCTACACTTTAATCTTACATGAAACAATTTTTCACAAAAAAAGTCTCTGTTCTCTTGTATTTGATAGAGAAAGAGAATTAGAAATGGGCCCAATTTCTTTAGAAAAGTAGGTTACTTCAGCTTTCATTTGGCCTTTCCCATAACCCCCCATACAAGAAGACAGATAATAAATATAATGATTTATATGGGGAAAAAAGAGCACCGAGGATAATGGCCCAAACAGTGCTGTCTTTTATTATGTTACCATAGTAAATAATAGCAGTACCATTCACACCGTCACATTTAAGGTGGTGGCAGTGATTCCATTATAATTCCTGTTTTTCAGAAGTTTATAACTTGGTCTTGACAATATACTCTAGCCAGAAACTAGCTTTTTATTTTTATTTGTTTATTTTTAGTGAAAGGCTGGTTTTCCCTGATTGTCACACTATTAGTAAATACTCAGATAGGGGTTAAACAGCATTTCAACTCTATTTTTCTGTCTACACTTTGCATATGAATCTTTACAGCTTCCTAAATGCACACACACACACACACACACACACACACACACACACATACACACACATGTGCAAAGGCATGCACGCACACACACACATGCACAGGCATGCACACACACACACACGTACACACACACATGCACATGCACAGGCATGCATGCACACACGTGGTTTGCATACACAGTCAATTTGTATTTAAAAACACTGGAGACCATTGAATTCATACATTGCTGATTAATTGGAAGACCATCCAAATGACTTGTTACAAAATAGCAAAGAAACTTATATTGACAATGTTTGAGAGGGATTTTTTCGTTCTATACTAGATATTTACTTGATTAAGGTAGCATTTCATTTGAAACTAGAAACAAGAGTCAGTGGGAGGTGAACCAATCAAATTCAAGAAAACACATTATTAAACACACTATTAAGTATCTTGGTATGGCAGGAAAGAAAGCCAGCAGTTTTCTCATTGTGATTCTTTTGTATCTTAATATGAGGAATAGAATTTCATTTAGACTCCAATTAGCTCATTTTTTTTACTGTCTGTGTAATTTACTTAATGTACTCCCTTTGCTTCAAAAAGAAAGTCTTCTATTCAGAAATGTAAGAAAAAGAATTAAAGATTGCAATTAAAGAATTACAAACAAAATAGTTTGTATCAGTATACTATGACTCCCACCAGTACTATGAAAGTCAACCAGTAGGGAGAAAACTTCCAGGTCAGTATCAACTTGGTTTCTCCATTTCCTTTGACCCAAGAGTCTGGTGTCTTCAGTAATAGGGTTTTATCACGTTCTGGTAAGCAACTAAGAGCAATGGTAATAGCCTGTCTTGTTGGGATTCCCTCCACTGAGATCTTGAAGGGAGGTATCCCATGTCTGGCTCTGAGCTTTGTATTTGTTGATAGACAGGTAGTATGTTGGGGTTTTGTTCTTTATATTTTAGCTGTAATTTTCATTTTTTTTTAAATTAACTATGTATGGGTGTTTTGCCTGCATGCATGTCGATGCACCATGTGTGTGCCTGGTGACTGTGTGGACCAGAAGAGGGCACCAGATCCCCCAGGATATAAGGTTTCAGATCTTTTGAGCTGTCTATGGATGCTGGGAATTAAACATAGATCCTCTAGGAAAGCACCTGCTGCTCTTAACCACTGAGCCTTCCCTGTAGCCTATCTCTTGATTTTGTTAAGTTAGGCAAGGACAAAGAAGACATTCTGACTGTCTTTTACATAAAAATGCAGGGTATTAAAATATGAGAATGAATTAAAACTGTATTATTTAATAATAATAATATATACGTTTTTCTACCTTAACTGGTATATTTTATAGTTTGCAAAGGTACCCTTTCCTTTGTAACTAGAAAATTCCCAGTGGAGTATCATGGAGAATCATCATTTCTTTGCCTGCCTTCATGGTACCCACACCAAGTCCTGGTAAAGCTCATTGATAAATTAGTGGGTATGATGGAAACAGTGAGTCCATCCACATTGCAAGTGAGGCTTTAAACTCAGGAGTAACAGTGAGATTAATTTAACAAAGTACCAAACACCCAGGCTGAGAATAGTTAGAAAGACACTGATCTTTAAAGCCATCAAAGAGCAATGTCTCACAAGTGATGCAGGGTGGAGCAGTATTTCATCAGAACGTTCAGGATCAAGGCAGAAGAATTCACTTTACTCCTTGGCATCCCCGTGTCTCAGTTTAAAAAACAGAGTATACACCAACAACTTAGTCAAAGCACTTATTGTTTGCACTATTTTTTTGCTTTATGTAGAGCAAAATAATGATCAAGAATTGTTTCGGGATCCTTTCTGATCGATATGGCAAATATCACAAACTGGAAGGCTTATGAATGACAAAAATTGTTTTTAGTTTCCTCTGAAGTCTAGAAGATTCAAGATGAGGGTGCAGGCTGACTCCGTGCCTTCTGAGAACCTTCCTCCCCACAGACAGCCTTTGTTCGCCGTGACCTCTCACGGGAAGAGCCAGGGGAGCCTCTTCTTCTTCTTTGAAGGAGGTACTAATTTCACCCTTGAGGGCTTTGCTCACAGGACTCACTTTCCCATAGCCCTGTTGCTTAAGGCCTTTATATCGAAGGTTAGAATTTCAGCATACAAATTTTAATGGCATATAAATATTCAGACCCTCGAAGGAAAGAAAGGTATTTGCTTAAATTTGTACAATTGAAAGAGCAGAGCTGGCAGGAAGGTTGCAGCCCTATCAGACTCCAAAGACCAGACTCTTCCTGCTCCTCCACGCTGCCTCTTTCTTTCTTTTCTTTCTTTCTTTCTTTCTTTCTTTCTTTCTTTCTTTCTTTCTTTTTTTTTTCATAAGACCCCAGGATAAACAGCACTCATCCTTAGACGTCAGTGTTTTCAAAGGGTTGGGGATAAAAGGAGAAAAATGCCGTAAGGTGGGACATTCCAGGACCCGGAGGCCCAAAAGGATCAAACATAAGGTCATTCTGAAGGTCAGGCCTGTGGGAATCTTAGGTCAGGGCTCAGCAGAATGCAATCGCTAGCAATAAAGAAGCAAAAACTGCCCGTTAGAGAAAAAACAAAACATAAACTCACTAATCTATGTCCCCAAATAAGTGGTTATTCCTGACTTCGTGGCTGTGCGTTTTTTACCTTCACTGGTCACATAATACTAGTAAACACCTTTCACCCAATACTTCAGGTGAAATCCTTTATGGTTTGGTTAGGAAACACATTCCTACAGAAAAACCCGGGTGGTTTTGAATATATTTCTGCCACTGTTTTGATTATGACATGTGGCATTGTGATTCTTTGGGCATTGCTGCAAAGATGCACTGTGTTTTCAAAATGATCATTAAGATGGCATAATTACCATCAATTGTTCAAAGAAATGAATCGCTGTTTATTATACGATATGCAGGCACATGAATGTGCTTTTCTTGTTCAATTTGTGTTGATTAAGTTCTTATTATATGGCTAGGATATTGATCAAGCACTTTTGCAAATGCCCTCAAAGGAGAGGGAGAATTCCTGTTTCACTCTTTTACTATGGCGAATTTCAATATGAAATATTTTGCCAGTATTCTGTGAACACCGATCGTATAACATGAACTGTGGAAATTTTCCAGGCTGTGTTGACATATTTTACGAGTGCCATGTGATGCCAGATTGGAGGTGTACATCTGTGGGGGTTGGCCAGTCACCCTTCTGCTGTCTGTAAATCTGTATGCTTAAATGAATTAGCTAATATAAAAGAGCATAAACAGGTTTAATGTCATAGAATTTCCTTTATAGCATACAGAATATTCAAATCTGAGTGAAGAAGCAGAGACTTCTGTACAACCGCTAGTACTTGGGATAGAGGAATGTATAAAATGGAAAACACTGAGCACCCAAACAGTTCTGTGTAGTGATTGGCTGTCCTACCTTTTCACCCTTTTATAAGGCATTACCAGCAGCAGAGGCTTTGCAAACTAGAATAGTGAGCAAGGATCTTTTATAGGACTGGAGAAAACATCCAGTATCTGAAGCTTTCAGTGAGCATTCACTCCCTAGCTCTTTGAGAGAAAACCGAGCCAAGAGGATTCACTCCTCAACTCTAGATTCTCATCTCTGAATTGTTTTTTGTACAGCAAACACTGTAATTGCTTATCAAAAGAGCCTCCCCCTCTGGTTGCTGATCTAAGAGAGGAATGTTAGCAATGTAACATTCTTGTCCCAGCCTTGGCGTTCACTGTGCCTCCATCTATAGCGTTTCATGTCAACAGCCTTACAGTGAAGTCTTCTCCAGCCAACACCTGCCTTGAGTTTAATCCCTGCATGCTTCCACTTACTGGAAAAATCATAAAACTTTTTCTGATATGTTAGTTGACTTTAACTTTCATTATTATTTTTAATTCATAAATATGTTTTTGCTTGAGGCATTATTTCTGTCTGGATTCATTATCTGCTAGTGTGTGTGTGTGTGTGTGTGTGTGTGTGTGTGTGTGTGTGTGTGTGCCTGTGTGACAACTATAAGAAGGAATAAAAGATCTCTAGAGAGAAACTATACATACAATATACAGTAGATATAATTAGTGTTAATTTCAATGGTGGGATTTTGAAGTTGGACAAGAAACAATGAAACTTTTATTTTTAGCTAACAGTTTGTGAGCTAATTTAGTCCTTGATTTCCTTCCAGGCATGATAGTTTAAATTTGCCCCAGATGGACTTTCTCTTCTGTTCAAATTGCTGGACAGCAACGTAACAGCCATTTGTAACGAAGCCTGCAGAAGTGGGCTGGTGCTGCTACTCTTCCAAATACATTGGTCTGTTTGTAAAGACAGGTCCCCCATAAATCACCATGAATTAAAGAGGTACACACCCGCCCCAATCCAACATCAGGAAGAAACCATTGCCCAGTCGATAAGAACATGAACAAGCGCAAAGCATCGCCTGGGTTTTTCTAGAAGACCCATATTTTGGAATGCACCCAGTACTGCTTCCCAAGCTGTACTTTCTCTAATCTGACTGACTCACAGTCTTGTGATAGGGAGATAAGCTAGGTAGGCAAATTTTTATAGAGTTGCAATTACTGAAATTGTCATTACGCTGCTCACTGTAAAATAAATATAGATAGAAGTGAAATTATGCACAGGCTCGAAGTAGAAAGTGTTTTGCTTCTGTTTGCTAAATTAATCTCTTCCTAAATGGCTGCAGGCCAGGTAGGTTAGCATTTGTGGTTTCAAAGGTTTTCAGCGCTTGCAATGAGCCATGAAATTACTGCATGCTGCTGAAAATGGCAGCTGATGAAAGGAAAAGAGTGAATCCCAAAGGCAGAAAGACAGGAGGGAGCAAAATTACAGGCAGAAAGTCTGATTTTTGATGTTGCTCATTGTGAAATGTACACCCAAACTTTTAATAAAACATAAAACATTAATAAACCTGCTAACAATTCCTTACAATTGCTTTTGAAGTCTGAGTATAATTTCTGAATACTTATTAAAACAGGCAGTGAGTGGTTCAGGGGGCAGTTAGCAGGCTCCTGTCTGTGGGACGGGCTCTGTGGGAAGGCACTCTGCTTAGGACTTCTGAAATAGGATTTTTATTGATGATTTTAAGTGAATCACACAATTGATTTTCAGTTAAGGAAAGTCCCCAGGGCCCTTTAGTTTCCATGAGGATTAGCTAACCTGGGTTTTGATACAGTCCCTGGCATACACACAAGCAAAGCTGCTATCTTGTTTGGAATCATTTGAACATCCACAAGAAAAGGTGATAGCTATGTCTTCATTCATAGTTTTGAAAGCTCTCTAGGCCTGAGGGCTGTGTCCTAGGGGTCCTCACCCTTTTCTCAGGAAGAACGTGAGTTGGTTTGATTTTGAAAAACCGCAAACACCATACCTTGCCACAGACAGGCAGGCTATTCATGTCAAAAGAAGGCATTCTCTGACTCCCTAGGCTTTGCCTCTTGAGAATCCATTTCAAATTGAAGGTTGTAACAGTTCTTAAATATATTTATAAAGGTGTTTTCCATCTTGTAATGAAAACCAGTCTTCAAAGCCTTCAGTCACTTCATAGCCAAGAGAAATTCCGGAGAAATTCAGGGATCGTCTTTAGAATTCCACATTTCTGGATATTAGACAAACTGTGTGTGCAACTAGAGTTCATTCATACTAAAATAATCTTGCTACCACTAAGGAATGCAAAATAAAAAGACACACCTTCTTAGCTATTCTAAGCACTCACAGTTGCGTGGTTTTATAGATTAATTACTAGGAAGACAGCATTGTAGAGATTTTTGGATTAAATTCAGTTATAGGAGGCATAAATAATCTAATGATTACTATGCATGCCTGGTCAAATAGTTACTGTCACTAAGTTATTAGAGAGCTGTTTTTACTTCTAGCGAGGAAATGATCTGAAGTCAGTGCATCTGTACATGAAGAATTCTCCAATCTAAGCCACGGAATCTGCAATAATGAAGAACCAGCAAAGCTAGGTAATAACTCATAGTTAAAAACAAGACCTTATGCAGGAGACATTTAGTGACGTACCTCAGTTCTTTTGGTGGTCACTTGTCATCACCCATAAAAGGCTCTATTTTATTCTTAGTGCACCGATAATTTTACCTCTTTTAAAAAACAGTCAATTTATATGATTTCAAGTTAATGTGATTTGTTGGAAAATGCATTTGATTTGGAATTGAGCAAGTGCAGCTTTGTCTCCTTGCCATTAGTCATGTGGTAAAGAGCACTGCCCCACCAGGTCTTAATGGCATTTAGTTTGCTTTTGATATCAGCGCTCATGCCCCCACCCCATCCCTGTGTGTGTGTGTGTGTGTGTGTGTGTGTGTGTGTGTGTATTCTATGCGTGTTCCAAATAATGAAAGAAACACTGAAGTCATAGGTTAAGATGAGTGCACACAGACACATTTTGGATATTGTAAACTAGAAACTTTACATAATTGTGAGGAAGATTTTTTCAATGAAATTTGAGATATCATTAGCTTTCAAATAATACTGTGGAAGGCAACCAAGAAATCTGTAAAATTAAAAAAGCTAAGGACACAAACAAAGTGGCCAAGTATACCCAGGCTTCTTGCAAAAAAAAAAGACTTTGTCTCATAGCTGAATTGTCTCACAGCTGAATTGTTTGCTGATTTCTGAAAGAAATTGTTCTCTTTTCTTCTGTAGTCCTATTTCTACTTTAACGAATTGTGAATTGAGCTATAATTTTCAATTAATTCAGATCAAGTTGTTGTAATTGCTGAATTGCTCTGAACTACGTCCACACCAAAGTTTCAGTAAAAAGGAAGATGGGTAAGGGGATAAATAAAATATTAAAACCAAGTAGAATAAAATTATATCTCTTGCTCCTTGCTTAAACCACCATGAAAGCATTATGTCTCCAAGGAACACTCCACTCACATATGGATCAGGAAGAATGTTGATTTTAGAAAAATAAGGTATAAGCTTTACCATCCAGTTTAATTTATTCACATAAATTCATACCTACTTTCAAATTTGGTCTAAAGCTAAATTGTAAATCCAAGGCCTGTGGAACTAAAGGATGCTAACAACACTGAGGATGGTGGGGTTGTTCCAAAACATAAACGTTTTCTGTGTATTGTTCCACAGATACTGCCTTACTGTTCACAAGAGTTCAACTAAAATTGTAGTTGCATCCAAAGAATCAAATCAAATTTCCTAAATAATTTCAAACTTACTGAGCACCAAAAAAATTCTCAGAGGAAAAGTATCCACAAATACTTTATTAAAATGGTATTGTCAATACAAAGGCCATTTGCATCTGTTTTGAAAAATAGGCTCTCTAAATTTATCATTTTTCTATTTATTAACAAATATTCATTGAGTATCTACTATGTTCTAGGAAGAAACAAAAGGATCAATGCCATGACTCACCAAATTCATTTTCTAATAAGCCTAACCATATGATAGGGACTGTAAACTGATTTCTTGTTGGTTATTGCTGTCCATCAGTTGAAGAATAACTAAAGAACTAGAGAAAAAGTACTATGCTGGTTGTGTATAAACCCAAGAGTAAAGACTACTATGATTGATGAGTGATGTCCGCTATAAGAGCAAAACACAGTAGTAGTGAAATGAATGCCACCCTTTTGCTTCTCTTTTTTAAGAAATTACCACAGACCTAAAGCCATCAGATTCAGAACTATTGTCTAAGGAAAATATCAAGGCTAATTGCATACAGTAGCTTCACCTACTTTGGGGGCATCCTTTGCAACTTGAAATAGAGAAAGAAGCCTTCTACTTATTATGGATAAGTAATTTTAAAAAATCACTGATTTGCAACTCATGGTAAAATGGCAGAGCTGGACAAAGATCACCAAGTGCTAACATCACAAGAGTGACCACAGATGTGACATGATGTGCCTCCTGGTGGAATGACACACTGTCACCTCCCAAGCCATTTGCATAAAAGAAATAGAATCATCTGATAATGCATTTATATGTAATTACTAATTTATGGCAAATACACAGAACAAAAGCACATTCTAAACCAGACCATGGTGATTCAACCAGTAACATACAACCCATGGGACACTAGCAAACTAATCATCTGATTTCTTCTACAAATAGATTGAGTTCCTAGGAGAGAGGAGAAGATTCTACAAGTCAAAGAAATACTGAGAATGTAAAATGGTTGGACTTTATGTGGCTTTTCCTTTTAAAAGGTTATTCAGAACGAATAAGAAAAACCTAAGATAATCAGGAAATTGAATGCTGACCAGGAGGTATTTGATGTTAGTTACGATTATTAGTTTTATTTGAGCACAACATTAGTAATATGTGAATGTATTTTTAAAGGCTGTTTCTATTTAGAAGTATATAATAATATCATTATGTATAGCATTATATGTTAGCTAGAATTTTCTTAAAGTAATTCAGGAATAGGGGGCATAATAAAGATATAGATGAAACAAAACAGACTTTAAGTTGGTAATTGTTCAACTGAGAACTGGAAAAACCTGAAGTCAGTGGTTTTACTCTATATGATTCTAAAAGGCTTACATTTTCAATACTACAATATTTAATAATAGTGATATAGAAAATTTGAATGATATAATTGACATGGTCATAACAATGTAAATATCCCCAAATTTTATTCCTTAAAAAAAGAATTATTTATATCTGTGAAACATTTACAAAATTTAATCATTTCAAGACCACAAAAGAGTCTTAATAAATTCAAAGTGAGGAACTATTTAATTAACAATATTCATGGGAAATATTATAAGAAATTAACAGCATTGGGAAGAATGTCAAGTTTCTTAAGTAATTTGCATATTTGATGATTCAGTGTGATTGTGACTGAAAGCAGCCTTTAGAAAATTCCTCTATATTTCATATTGAATTCAAGTCCAAAATAATAACTAAAGCAATTGTGAAAATTGATAGAAACAGGGGATTGCCTCCAACAACAATGTAACAGAAATAAAAATTAATTAAAACATGTACCTGTAGCAGATAATGGAACCCAATATATAACCTCAAAATAGACCTTGGTGAACATAATAATTTAATATTTTACAAAAGATGCTTAAAACACTAAAGAAATGTATTCAATTAAGATATTGAGGAAGTTAACTATTTAGAAAAAAGCAAATCTAATCTGATATAAAACTAGATATGTTTTTATGTGCATGTATATTTGTGCAGGTGTGTGGGTGTGTGCGTGTGCACAGGTAGGTATACATGTTTGTGTCATGCTGTGTAGAGTCCCAGAGGTCAACCTCACGTGTAATGGCTAAGCAGCTGCCTACCTTGGTTTTTGAGACAATGTCTCTCTCTCACAGGCCTGGAACTCCCCAAGTATATTAGGCTGGCTGGCCAGTGATTCCAAGGATCCTGCATGTCTCCACCTCCTCGGTACTGAGATTACAAGAACATATACTCACTTCAGCTTTTTACATGGGTTCTGCAAACTGGATTGAGGTCCTCATGCTTACAAGGTCATCACTACTGACTATGCCATCTCATTAACCCTAGACATGTTTGTGGTGCATGTACATGCCCAATTTAGCTGTATGTATAAATCGGCTGTCTACCCTGAGTTCCATGTGTTCACAGTTCTTCAATCAAGACACATCCTTTAGGAGACACATGTTCTTCTGTAGCATAGAATGCATCATAACATTTCAAAGACATGAACTTAACTACCAGATCATTTTCTCAGATGTAGGAAACTGAAACACTGAATGATTCCAGCAATAAGAAGCCAAGGCATAACAGATTACAAGCAAGGTATAATTCAGTATTTCTATCATACAATAGTATCAGGACTGATTAATGCCTAAAAAAAATCTCTTCAGGTTTAATAAATAAAAATTAAACCTCTATTAAATGCTAGAAAAAATATGATAGATATGTCATGGAAAACAATACAATTGATACCTGCTTTGAAAACATGGTTAAATTTCTCTAACAAGTATAAAAATACAGACAAAAACAGTTAGTAGTTTTCCTATCAATTTGTAATATATTATAATATGTGTGTGTGTGTGTGTGTATCTATCTATCTATCTATCTATTATAACATTACCTTTGAATGCTATCATAGTTATAAGATGGGCTCCTGGCTTTTCCACCAGCAGTGTGAATATAAATTAGTAAAAGTAACCAATGCACTCATTATCTGGAGAGTAATTTGGACAAAATCTGTTAAAAGCTTTAAGATGACACATATTACTTGTGGCAGATTTCATTTCTCAGTTTATAGTCTAGAGAAATAATCAAAACTGTATACCAAGTTTCCTGCATAAAGCAGTTTTCTGCTTCCCCTTTTTGAATAGTGAAAATAGGGAAGCAAAGAATGTTAAAATAATTGTAGTAAAAGAAAAATGTGAATCCCTACAATTTGAGAGTACAGAAAGTGCCTAAATTATTTCTGTGCATCCTGATTTAACATCCTAGGAAAGCAGAAGGTAGGTACTGTTAAGTCTTCTGATTGATGAACAAGGGTTAAGACACAGAGCACTCTGACAAGCAAGAAGATGCTGAGCTGGAACAGGAAATGAGCACTCCACTCCACTCCGGCTCTGGTCCCACAAATAGCACCTTTCCATACTGCACTATCACAGCACTTGATGAGTCTTTTAATACTCCAAAGACAACGCTAACATTTTTCCACTGCACTATTTAATACAAAGGGGGAAAATCTGGCATACTGTGAATCAGAAAACCAGAGAACATGGTCAGTAATTCAGCATGGCTTACAGAGCTAACAGAGACAAAATTTCCAAAGACAGTTAATGTACATACAAATTGTTAAGTGTAGGGTTGGCAAGATGGCTCAGTGGGTAGACACACTTGCCCACAGAACTGATGACCTGAGTTCTTCTCTGGATCCCACAAGATGGCAGGAGAAAACCAACACCCAAGATCTGTCCTCTGACCTCCACATGTGTGCTGTGGGCATGTGTGCATCTGCTTTCACACACACACACACACACACACACACACACACACACACACACTAAATAAATAAATAAATAAATAAATAAATAAGTAGAGAATTTTTAATTGTTAATTTCACTACTAAATAGTATAGTTTGGGGGAAATTAACTCTGTTCCTCGGGGAGTAAAATCACTCCAAAGATTCTGAAGTTTGATCATGTCTCTCAAAATGACGAATGTACCTGACCATCAATGAGCAATTCCAATTTTGGGATTTGATCCTATAGATTTGATCTAGTCCATATCATCAAAATATGTGCACAATAACATCTACTTGAGTACTGATTATATGCAAGTCAGAGGAAACATTCAAACGTGCACGAGCAGGAGATGAATCAACCATGATCTGGCAACACAATTTACATTGTATAGCTACAAAAGTGAGTGCAGATGGCTGATGTATGCTAGCTGAGAGTAAAACCTACCTTGTTGTAACAAAAAAGAAACAGATATATGCACGTGTGTGTACTTGCTAACGTGTGTACGAAAACACTCTCTACCCATATCTGTCTTCTACATGTAACGTTTGCATGTGTGTTATAATTTTAAATAAGCGCTCATGCTCCACAGATAATTGGTACTGAGGAGACACAGGAGAGGTAGAGAAAGGTGAAATCGTTCCTGTTTACTCAGTGCTGTTTCCAAAAGCCAAGAGAAAATGGATGTGGAGATTTCAGTGATTTTTGATTTATTTCCTTGCATTCTCTAAATTCATCTTATAAGATTGGGTTTTAATCTTATAACATGTGAAAACAAAAACATGAGAGGTTACCAGATTAGTGTCCACCTGCTTTTGCAAAACAAAATAAAAAGCAATATGTGAAAATAGAATAAATAATGCAGGTAAAAGAAAAAAATCATGAAATGTCCATCTTTCCTGGTCTGTCCAAGCCTTTGGGTGGGAAGAGCTCCTTGGATCAGAAAAGTATGCTCTTAAACCTGGATGTGAAGAGCAAGTAAGACATCCCATTCTCTAATTAACCTAAATTCTACTCTTGGTGAAACCCAGACCCTAGAATCTCTCCATTTGGACTAAATAAGCATGATACAGATGCAACTGACTCACAGTTTTACAACCCTTCACCACCTGCTTCCAACGTGTGTTGTTACTCTAAGGGAAATAGAATGTAAAGCTCTTTGTTGTGTTTAATATGGAGATTACACTGAGGGGTTCACACTGTATTTCCTTCATGAGTGAAGATGAAAGAAAACAGGAACAGATATGCTTGTGCTAAAAAACTGTTTGACTGGATGGCATGGGGCTTCTGTCTGCATAAGTGACAGTGTAGCTGGCTTTGCTTTGGGTCCCAGGAAGCCCACTTACAGCGACTGTGCTGAGTACAAATCAATTGTCTTCTATATGAACAATAAACTTTGAGCTGGTCTGTTTTTCTAATTCATCTTTTGCTTTGTTCAGTCTGCATGCCTTTGAGTCTTCCTTCTTTATTTGTTTGTTTACCATTGTGTGTGGTGTATGAGCATAGGCAAGAATGTGCATGCGGAGAGGTTGGGACACATCTGTGGAGTCAATTCTCTCCTTCTGCCACTACATGGGAGTCACACTCAGGCCTTACTGAGTCATCATGCTGGCAACAAGTCTGTATTTTCTGCTGCTGCAAATTCTTCTCTGGAATAGACATGAAGGAGGAAAGGCAGCTTAAGAAGTCTCCTAGAGGGAGAGAGGATAACAAGAAGTTAAGGGTGCCTGTCACCAAGCCATACCCCTAAGTTCAACTCCCAGGACTCTCCCAATGGAAGAGGAGATCCAACTCTCACAAACTGTCTTCTGATCTCCTCACACATGCTATAGAAAGCCAGTGGTGTGTGTGTGTGTGTGTGTGTGTGTGTGTGTGTGTGTGTGTGTGTGTACAATGGATGTAAATCAAAATTTCTTAGAGATAAAATTGAGCAACCCTTCTCCCTCCCCTCTTCTTCCCTCCTTGTCTCTTTGTTTCCTTTCTCCTGCTCATTTTTGATCACAGTTTTCAACCTGGGATGTTGCCACACAGAGGAAAAAGGATGAAAATAAGAATACCTGTGGTGAGGGCAACATCAATATTAGTCAGAAAACTCTTTGCTGGTGAACTGCCTTAATCATTTCCTTTTGGGAATCTTATTGTGAGATGTAAGTCTTCATAGATTCGTTAGGATTTCACTATTTAGGTATAATTACCTTATAAGCACTGAATATCTATCAGCTTTGAAAGAAAAACTGCAATCTTGTCATCTGCTACAGCATGGTTGAATAACTTCGATTTTAATTATCTTACAACACTTACAAGTATGATGGACTTCCTTTCTTGCCTTGGCATGTGCTATAGCATTTCCTTTTTAAAATAAATATCTTAAACAAAATCACTTATGGAACTAATAGAAAGGGGAAATTGTTCTTTAATAAGGAACTCTGAAGCTGTAGTGTGGCTAACCTCAATCTGAGGACTTTAAGTAAATACCATGAAAAGCTTTAGCATTATGGAGAACATGCTTCCTGTGCTGGCTACTCACTGAAGTCATGAGACCACACAAAACTGGTTTGAATGTAACTGACTTAATAATTAAGACAGCTGTATCATTCTTACATGTGATGGAAGTATACTAATAAATTGAATGTGTAAGAAAATTTGAGTTGAATTAGTCTTCCCAAAGAACCAAAGGAAACAGTGGTTACAAGACTTCCCATTCAGGCGGTGGTGGCACATGCCTTTAATCCCAGCACCCAGGAGGCAGAGCCAGGTGGATCTTTGTGAGTTTGAGGCCAGCCTGGGCTACCAAGTGAGTTCCAGGAAAGGCGAAAAGCTACACAGAGAAACCCTGTCTCAAAAAAAAAAAAAAAAAAAAAAGACTTCCCATCTTTCTGCTGTTGTGTAACAATCTCCTCTTAATTTGAAAAATTTCAGCCTACAGGGACACTCCTTAAGCAGGAAGCCTCCTTAACCAGGAAGGTAAACAACTCAAAATAGCTTCAGGAAGTTCCTGAAACTGACCAGATTCACCAGGTCCCTACCTGCCAAAGTAAGTAGAGCTAAGCTTCAAAGAAGTCTCAGGAATCCCAAGCTGCAAAAAAAGAGTCTCAGCAAAGCCAAACTACAAAGAAGACCCTGAGACCAGACCAGCTGTCTGGGAGAAGCAGAAAACAGCTGAGCTGTCCGGGAAGATTTAGAACAACTGCGTGTCTTGAAACAGACACTGTCTAATCTGAGGAGCTTCCTGCAGGCTATGCAGCATGTTCAAGGTTTCCCATATTTTGCGATGTGTTACCCATGCTGGGGTGGGCTTTGGTAATGCTGCTGTCTTTGAGTCATTTCTGCTCCTGTAAGTATCATCTCACCCGTACTCTCTTAAGTAGCCCCAGTATACCCACTGGTTCACGAAGTTGGACTTTGGTGATATCTGTACTGTGGTCTGGCATGGAATCCCTATCTGTGATGAGTAGATGTATGTGTTGCATCTCCCCAGGAAAATGTTTTGTCATCCAACAATTACTGTGGCCAACCCAAAGTGGAAGAAAGAAACAGGATGGAATTTTATACCAAAACACCGTTTTCAACCAGAGAACCATGATTGTTCTTTCCACTAAAGGAGTAAGAAAGCATCAGCAAGATAACTCAGTGTCTCAAGCTACCAAGCCTACTGATGTAAGGAGAAAGCCAACTCCCACAAATTGTTTTCTAACCTCGACATGACACCATGCATGCACCACCTACAAATAAATAAATAAATAAATGGATAAACAAATAAAATAAATAAATGTAGTGAATTTTTGTTTGTTTCTAAGATTGAGGAGTTCTGCAATAAGGCTGCAACTTGAAAATAGAATTCTCCAGGGGTAAGTTTATCTCGTCTCTGGAAACATGTTTCAGTATAGGATAACTCGGTGTTCTATGGATTGTTGATTTATTTACAAAATGTCAGTATCCCAGAATGTGAAATGACTTTATTATAACATAGTTCATGTAACATAGTTCAGTGGATCAGAGGGAGGCGTGGCATCTTTAAAATCACCATGAAACAAAGCTGGGAGGGTTCAAACAAAGTTGTGCTTCACTGGGGATCGGGCTGAGCACCTCAGTCTTCGGTGTGGTGATGTAGTTTAATGAACAAGTCAGAGCACAACCATGCTCTGAGTGGCCCCAAGTTCTCTATGTAACTGGAGTGTGAGCATGGAATTTTCAATTACTGCCACCCACTTTGTGCTTCAGACTGATGATTAACAATAATTCAATTCAATATTCATAATTCAATATGCAATCATCAATTCAATATGCATAAGCTCTTCCAACATGACAGCACCTCGGCTCAAGTCTGATCTCACAGAACATAGATGACGACGTTTTCTCTCAGGTAGAACTCCTAGACATTTGCAGTTTCTTTAACTAAAATTTAGTTTCTTTCATCTTCCTCATAGCAAAGTTTTTCTAGTGAGTTGCCCTAAAGGTACTATCTCTATTTTCCCACAAATAATCACCCACTCCACCATTTTATGGAAATCGGTTTTTGTTCTAATAACTTGTAGATTTCTAAGCCAAATAACCATCAGGTCCCTGTCTTTAATTTAATTGCCTTAGAACAATATTTTATACAGTCAATCCTTCATAAGCTTTTCTTCCATGGCTTCTGTTGTTCCTAGTTTTGTGTTCCACTAGTCATTCCTCTACATTCTTAGCTGACATCTCCTGATCGTTTCCCTCCACCCCTCCAAAATAATTCAGGTGCTGAAGTTCTAACCTCACAACCCTATTTGTCTATATTTAGATGAAGGAACTCATTGATCAATGTGAAATGAAGGCATAGGATTGCATCCTGATATGATAGGATTTTCATCTCTTTCAGAAGAGACATCAAAGAGGACACGTGGAGTGACCTATTAAAAAGAACTCTAAGCCGGGCGGTGGTGGCGCACACCTTTAATCCCAGCACTCGGGAGGCAGAGCCAGGTGGATCTCTGTGAGTTCGAGGCCAGCCTGGGCTACCAAGTGAGCTCCAGGAAAGGCGCAAAGCTACGCAGAGAAACCCTGTCTCGAAAAACCAAAAAAAAAAAAAAAAAAAAAAAGAACTCTATGTGGAAGCCAGAAACAGAAACTGCTGTATCCTTAACCTTGGACTTTCCAGACCCTTAATCAAAGAGAAAAATACATATCACTTAATCTATTCAGCTGGTATTTTTTATATACAACCCTGAATGACAATTACATTCTCCCCCCCCCCAAAAAAAAACTCTCTTGATTTCTTTTCCACTAATTATCTCTCCCCTAGGTTTCCTTTTACAAGGAAACCTACATCATTAGGTTAACTACATCAATATAGGATAACTCGGTGTTCTATGGATTGTTGATTTATTTACAAAATTTCAGTATCCCAGAATGTGAAGTGACTATATTATAGCATAGTTCATATAACATAGTTCAGTGGATCAGTGCTATATCATCTACTCTTGATCAAGATGCAATTCTTGATTTTCTACTGTCCTTTACATTTTATGTTCCATACTTCAAGTCTTGTAGATTCTACCCCCAAAGATACTTTGGATCTGCATGGGCATACCCTCTCTGCATTCATCCTCCAGCCCATCATCTTTTCTCTATTGGGTAACTGCATGAACTTTCCAGAAGCTTTTCTGCCTTCACTCTACATTTCTTATTTCATATGATGCGAATCAACTGATAACATGTCTCTGCTTAGAAACTCACCATGGTGAGCCATCCTACTAATAATAAATGTTGGTAATTAAGACTTGTTTATGAGGCCTCATTAAAAAGATCTCATCCCTGTTTTTCATTTCTAGCTCACCTAGTACCATCTTTTCTCACTTCCATGTCATCTAGGTCATAGTGAATTTGTCTGTTCCCTACACACTCATGTTGCCATTAATTTAATACCAGCATGACAGCAGTACCACTTTAGAATCGTCTACTAAATATTTACTTCCCTGAGTTGCAGACCATTCACTGCTCCACCTGTCTGTCAGTCCTTCTGCTCTGTGTCCAGGTAGCCATGTTTGAAGCAGAGTTCTGCTTCTATGCATATCACTCTTCACTGATAAGTTTCACTTGGTTTATTCCTTTGATTATTTTGGCAGACCTTTTCTAGAATATCAGCTCCATGGGAGAAGGATTTTGTCTGCCATTTTAGCCTTCACATCTATTTCCCTACATCTATTGAAATGCTGAGGTTGATCTAGTATGTCTTAGAAATTTTTATGATAATTTTATCAATATATCATATAGATATGGTTTATTTTCAAGAGAGGTTTAATGATTCTCTCACTTACTGGAAATTCTCTCTCAATGGAGTAAGATAACTCTAGGAAATAACAGTTGAGAGGGTATGTAATTTTAGAGACAATGATACCAGTTGCTGCCATAAAGTATGAACTTTACCACTAAATAAAGCATAGTTACCCTGAAAAGACTCTACTGTAAACTATTTATAAAAATAGTTCCCATTTTGATTTCTTGACTCTTTAATGTATTTTTGTTGCAAATTATAAACAGATACAATGGTAAAAAGGAATGCCTGATGAAGCTGAGGCTTCTAAAGATGCAAAAGACAAACTGACTCGTGTCTTTCTGTAAACTCATGAAGCTGGCTCACCAACGTACAGTAAAATTCACCTGCATTACAGTGTTCAGATGTGAAGAATTGTCCTGTAAGGTAACAATGTTTACACTGTTGAACATTTGTGATGTGTAGGTATTAATATAAAAATGTACTGAGCTAGTAATGCATTTCTTCAAGTCTGTGTTTTAAGTATTTTATTTTCAGAGAAAGGAAATAATTTTACGCCATATTCACTGTTATAATGTAGTGATTGCCTGATTCAAATTGTGTTTGGGAGCATGAGAGTGGTAGGATCTTACCTTCTAGCCTATGGTGGCCTCAAATTGTCTATGCAGCACATGTTGGTCTCAACTCAGGACCTTTCTACTCAGCATACCAAGTGCTGAGATCATTGGCACACATCTTCACCAAATTATGTTCTTGATATGAATGGACAAATCAAACCAGTAAATATTTTCTTGAAATTTTTTTTTACCTTGAATGCATATAAAATATCCTATGATAAAATATTAAAATAGGAACTTTATTTCAACAGCTATAATTGGGGATTTTATATTTTTCTCTAAATTATATCCTATAGAGGATGCAAAGAAAAGAAAAAACTGACTCAGTGTTGTGCTAACAGGTCAAATTTACGTTACTGTCAAAATATCAGAGACTCATTTAAGTGTTCTTGGTAAAAGGAAAATGGTTAAGATAATAATGTCCGAATAATTATTTTATACTCACATAAATAAGAACAAATGTATTTGTACTTTATTATTTATTAGAAGTTTAACAACTTTTAAGTATGATTAGTACTTCATCTTTCATAGATAAAGAAATGGGAGATAAGTAAGGAATGTGGTAACACCAAGTCAATACATGGAGAGGGCATTCATATCTCACTGGTCACATTTTTAGGATTCCCAAGGGATGAGAATATAGTTCCGTGGTAGAGCACTTGCCTAGTATGCATACAGCCCTCATTGAATCCCCCACTATGGCAAAACCAAAACATTGCACCAATCTGCCTTCTAAAATGACTCAGCATTCTCAGGTCAGGATCATCATATCATCACAGTCACAAATTTGCTTAAATTCTCCCAATTGAATTTTTTTTTTTTTTTTTTTTTTTTTTTTTTTTTTTTTGGTTTTTCGAGACAGGGTTTCTCTGTGTAGCTTTGCGCCTTTCTTGGAGCTCACTTGGTAGCCCAGGCTGGCCTCGAACTCACAGAGATCCGCCTGGCTCTGCCTCCCGAGTGCTGGGATTAAAGGCGTGAGCCACCACCACCCGGCCCCAATTGAATTTTTTTAAATCACTGCCACACAAAGCTGAATGTCTATATTCACTAAGCTGTAAGAGTGGATGCTACAAGTTACTGCCAGCAATGGTGGTATGTATTCTTGTATTAGAATTTAAAAGTGAATGTACAGTTGTACAATTTAAATATATATTGGTATTAATGAACTTTAATTTCAGTAAGAAAATATCCATGAGTGCTCCTTTGAAAAAGTCAGAGCCCGTGAGACAAATTCGCAAATGGAGAGGACAAATCAAGAGCATTATCTGCCTCTATCTGTGGTGATCATTTTGAAAACTCTGAAAAATATTCAAGATATTCAAAAAGATTATAAAGATGTTTTGTGAAAATGGCACACACACACACACACACACACAAATCCACTTTCTTATGAGCAGACAAGAAGCCAACTTGGAATTTCAAATTAACTTTTTTGTATGATGCATTATTTAATAAATGTTAGCATTAATTTTTAAAAGGTTTAATTTGCATACCATTACTGGGCCAAATGGTTGATGAGAATCACAATTAAAGAAAGATGCACCATTCATTTACTAAGAAGAAAAATCCAACAAAGTCAAATCTTCATCATTAAGCTGAATAAAGGCAGCCCATAACTGCCCAAAAGGTAGAACTCTCTGACAGATGCAATTTAACTCTTATGATTATTTAAATCAACTTCTGTTATGTATGACCCTAAGCAAAAGCTCAGCATCTTCTCAAGGATTAGGGTGGGTTTTTTTCTTAATGCTTTGGACTTCAGCATGGGAAAAAGCATTAAGAAAGGATATCAAATCAGGGACTTGGGTTTGGAGATATAAACATAATTTGGGAGAATTTGTTGTCTCTTAATGCTACATCATGGACATGGAGCACTTTTGAAAATTAGAAGACAATTCTCTCATACATTAACTAGCATTAGTTCTAACATGACTCCAGCTGTGTTCATTTCAAAGAAGTTACACATATGAGGGAAAGAGGTAGAGGTAGAGGCAGCCCATGGAGCCCCTTGTCATGGAGTTCAACATCTACCAAAATGTATCAACGTAATTTCTGATTTTAACTTTTTGTAGTTTTTTTTTTATTTTATAATTATTTGTAGGAAGACAGAGGGTAGAAGTAGAAGAGAGAGAGGGAAAGAGTGTGTGTGTGTGTGTGTGTGTGTGTGTGTGAGAGAGAGAGAGAGAGAGAGAGAGAGAGAGAGAGAGAGAGAGAGAGAGAGAGAGAGAGAGAGAGAGAGAGGTGTACATAGAGACATAGAGGTCAGAGGATGAAATTCTACAGTCAGGTCGTTCCCGGCCACACTGGTTCCAAGGATTGGCCTTAGGTCTCATGGCTTCTGCAGTGGGTACTGTTACCTGCTGAGCCATAGTTCAGGGCCCTTGATTTTGTTTTCAATGAAGAATAAGTTCTATGCTTAGATTTTCTTTTATATCAAGAATTCACAGATGTTTCAGAAAGTTATCTCGTCAATCTTGTTCTTCCTGATTTCTTTTCCTTTTATGTCAAGAAAAGCTATGAAAAAAAGTTTTTTTATGTTCAACTCTCTGCTACATTTTGAATTTATTTTACCATATGCAATATGATAAAATATGCCTTTCCAAATTACCAAGTTTTTATAAGAGAAGATGAGATAATTACTGTATTTGTATTTTAATTCAGGTAAAGGAATTTGCCAAGAATATCTGGCAAAGTTATATGTAAATATTCTGCCCCAAAAATAAATGTTAAGTCCACTTTCAAGTTCCATTATAGCCCGCTATTATTCTCAAGCAAAAAAAAATAAAAGCAATGTTGTGATTTTGTGATCTGGAAAGAAACAGTTTCAATAATAGTATGTTCAAAAAATGTATACATTTGAAACTCATTTTTATAATGAACAGATATATGCTAAAATACCCATTTAAATTGAAGAGCTGCATCTTAACTGATGTTAATCAACTTTCCAACAGTGGGTGAGTAGATGGATGGCTGTAAAAGAAGAAATAACGTTTGGGGCACTTTGCATCCTACTCCTAAAGCTGTAACTCTTCAAAAGGAAACCGTTTTCCACAGGAACTATGCTCCTCACATGGACTAAAATAAGGACGATGTTCACATGTCTATAAGAGCACTTGTTCCTCACCATAATTCTCAGGAAAAGTCACTCACATTGATTCTATGGAAAAATAACCCGTGTAACAAGTAACTGACTTGCAAGTAAATTTTGAAATAATTCTTTCCAACTTACTGGTAGGAAACCATCTAACTAGTTTGGATTTAAAATTGTCTCCATCAAATTCAAGTATCATGGTAGGTTGTTTGTTAAGGAAACTCCCATGAGGATCAAGTGGGTAGCTCTGTAGTTGACGGAGTACTAAATATGAAACCAATACCATCCACAATGAAAGTAGAACAGACACCAGTTTTACTTACCTCCATCATCATTTCTCCATCTTTTTTTAATTTCTTGGATTGCTGTTTTGACAACAAAACCATAATTTGAGCAATTAAAACACTGTATCTCATTTTACAGATGGAATGGGAATATTTTTCATTTAATCTAGTGCCACTCAATTAGGTTTTTATTATTTTTAACTTTTATGGGTGCTTATTTTATTGTTTGAGAAAGGACCTTGCTATATCATTCAGGCTGGCATGGGATTCTGTGGCTAAGGCTGGTTTCTATTCTGTGATTAGCATCCTACCTCAGCCTCTTCCTCAGTGCTGGGAACACACATGAGCCATTAATACTTGGTAGATGAATGACTTTAAAAGTATCTAATATCACAGAGAAACATATATGGAAAAATGCTAAGTAAGTTTTTTTTGTTTTTGTTTGTTGTTGTTGTTGTTGTTTTTTACTTTACTAAAGGACTGGGCACAAGACAATTCTTTTTCTTCAAAAATACATTCACAGCAAAAGGGGAAATGTTATACATTCTGAAGTAGTAGAGTTATACTTCCATAAAGTGAGGAGAAATATGCATTCAACCAAAAGAGGCATCCTGTGTTTTGTTTATAAATTTTAAAATAACTTGATAATAACCTGAACACATATAATAACTTTTAAACTAAATTAATGCAACCTCAAAAGAAGGAATTGAGAAAAAGAATAACAGTCTCATTTTGGTACCAAGAACCTATATGACTTCGATAAATTTCACAGGTCTGAATTTCCCTTCATCTATATAACTAAACTTTAATCTGAGATTCCTTTTTGCTTTAATGTGTCATGATTACAATAAATATTATACACATTCCAAGGAGGAAATACAAATGATGATTTCTGTCCTACATGAATGACAGGGTTCATGAATATTTAGGTGGAATCCAGATATCATGAACTATACTTATTTCTGAAAATTATCTATAAAATTAGCTGCTTCAATAATAATACATGGGGGCAACTATACTGATGGGCAGCTCTTTTCTAGGACTTCATACTCACGCAAGAAAAACATGAAGATATTTTGCATGCATAAATGAAGGCATGGAGGGTTTTCCCTTCACGTCTCCTGGGTAGGGAAGAAGAGAAACAGGTCTCAAACCTGTACCTCTCAGACTCGAGACTTAATACTTGACTCAACAGCGTCTCTAATGAGAAGTTAGCAGCACTCTTATCTTATTTACTGGCTTCCACCTAAAATGTATCAGTGTTCTGAAAGTTACTTCTCTCTACATTTTGTTATTAAATATTCCAGCAAAATATTTAAGGGAAAAATAAGTTTTGAAGATACCATGTGAGTGAAATATGCCAGTTTTACAGTATTATAATATAGGGCTGTGTTTTATTTGAAAAAGTCTTCAAAAGCAGTAGCAGCTATATGAACACAACACAGCTCAACTTAAATACCCGACTTCATCAAATCTCCACACACGACCAGAGCTGGAATACCAACTCAAGCACTGAGCATCTGTGTGATATTGAGTGAGTCATTTGTCCTCATGTGTTTGAGTTTTACTCTTCATAAAATGCAGACTTTGAAAAGTGTGATTCAAAAAGGATTTTGAAGACACTTGCAAGCTTTCGGCACAAGTTAAAGCATTCCCATGCCTTGCTAATGGCAAGAACACCATATAGAATTTGTTGTCTTCTTGACATTTCATTTCAGAAGCTTCTGACAGAGAAGTGAATAGGTTAAATATTAAAAATGTTGATAACACCAGAATTAATGTGAGAAAATTAGTGTCCTTCTAAGCTGTGGCTGGGATATTAATTGATATAAAAATTTGGCAATGTCTTTTGAAATTGTGAGCTGTGTCTAGCCTTTGATCCAACACTTTTCCTGTAGAAATCTTCCCCCAGGGAATATTTACAAAGTTTTCAAAGGATAGAAGCAGTTCATTTTTAAATAGCAAAGTATAAAGGAAACAGCAAAAAAGCATATTAAAAATTACGAAACATCCATATAATAGAAAACTATGTCATGTATAAAAGGGATATTTTGTAAGTGCTGCAATATGAAAACGCCCAAGAAGTGTGGTGTATTGTTAAGTGAACAGGAGAAGTCACAAACCTCTGTGCACACCATAAAGCAGTTTTCTTATATTTGAGTATGCATCACTGATGGGTTAGAAGAACACAAACATGAAGCAAGACGTTAATGGTGACTGACTTCATAAATGAAATGGGTGGTGCTGAATGGGACAGAATTGAAAGAACACTAGCTTATCCTGTGTGTCCTGGTTTTGTTTATTTATTTTTAATTAGGAGCATGTACGTTTTAGAAATATAGTATAATTAAGAATTTAATAGTATTAAATAAATACACAAATAGTAAATAAAAATTAATGCTATGGTAAAGGTTTAGGCAAAGAAAACAATAATTCGTTCATATTGTAGAGCAAATCATATTTTATTTTTTAACATTCTATTTTTAAGATTTATTTTATTTGCAATCATGTGTATATGTGCATGTTTTTGTGAGTGTATGTCATGTATGTGGGAGTTCCCAGGGAGGCCAGAACAGTCAGATCAACTAAAGCTGCAGTTACAGGCAGGTATAAGCCATCTAACATGGGTGCTTGGAATAGAACTTAGAATATTCTCTAGAAGAATAATACATGTTCTTAACCACTAAGCTATCTCTCTAGCCCCATAAGCCATGTTTTCTATCATGCTCAGAGGTATATAAAGTAATGCAAAAATAATATTCATAGAGTAAATATCAGAGGACATCTAAAAATCACTTGGATGCTTTCTGAGGTGTGTGTCTTTTAAATGAAGGGATTCATAGTCCTACTATCATAGTGATACTTTAGGATTCAAAGGGAAACTATGATAAAGGCATCATTTTATTTCTTAATGATCTTTATCTCCTTATTTTTCAGTCTCAGCCATTCACACAGCAGTTCACACATGCATAAGCCATCATACATTGAGAAGCCCATCACCATACCAATCGCTGGGTCTATACTAATGTAGAGGTTTACAGATTTTTTTGTTTGGTGGAAATTATTGTCTCAGTAATTTCTTTCAGACACCACTAAAGCAAAATCATTTGCTGATCAATTCTATTTATTGAGTAGTCAGGTCCAAACACCTTATTAAATAATTTGTATCTATTGTCAGCTCAAAATTTCTCAAACTACTCAGTCATATTAGAAACCACTAACCCCTTTATCATTTCTATGTTAACTTTTGTATTATACTTGCTCTTGATCGCAATAACTGTCAAAACTTACAAATTCACATTGAAATGAATGCATTGATCTAATATTGAAGCCAACAGTATTTTTATGTTAGTTGTTCCTTCTATGTCCAACAGTAGTTATGTTGCTTGTCTTGAACACTTACGCCATGATACTCACACCAGTATATATGATCCTTTGGTTCACAGTCTTACACCATTGGTCTAATGGAAGAGCTGGTTCGATAAGCCTGGAATGAGTCTGATGACACAGATTAGTCCCAAATGATTTGACAGATGAAATGTTTATACCCCAGACTTTGAGCCTTTGTAAATACTCAGAAAGAATCCAATGAGACTTATTCTGAACTTTAAAGAAGAATTCTAGAAAGGAAGGAAGTGTGTCTATCTCAGTTATCAGTGTCTTTAGGGTATGACATGCTGCTCAGCATAGCATGGGTAGTAAGTGAATATCCATTAACTTAAGGAATAAATGCTTATTAGAAGCTAGAAAGTTAGTATAGATAGCACTCCATCTTGCAAGGCCTAGTTGGCAAAGCAAATGATGTGCTCAATAATATGCAGGTAGAGCAGAACATAGTATATTCTGAGAACTTCACAGGCTTCTGCATGACCAGAGTACAAACAATGGAGAACCCAAATACTAAGTGGTCATATTTCTTACGTGCAGAATTAGACTGTTCATGGTGAAAGCAATGGAGAGTGTCTGGTCTGTTTCAAAAACAGAAGAGACATTTGCATTTGAACTCCAGAAAGCATGCCTTCCTCAATCATTATTGACAAACAGTGAAGGAAAGAAGCCACTGAGGAAGAGGCTGGGACTTAGATCACAGGGGAAGAAAAGATAGAACTGGAATTGAGATAACAACTCCAGAAGATTTTTTAAAAGAAATCACAGAGATAATATTCAATTGGTAATGGTGATGAGGGTGATCATAGCAGAGTTTAGCCAAAGGACAGAAACCTATAGAGAGCAGTCACATTAAACTTGAGGAAACATTGGTAGCAAGGTTAGGGGAAAAACTAATACGGTGAACACTTGTTTCCTGGCCCTAAAGTGCAACTTTTGTTATTTTCTTGTGATCTAATGGTGGAATGTGTGATTTATATTTTATCTGAAGAGATTTTTACTGCAGTTTTATTTATAAATGTTCTTTCTAAACTAGTGGAAACCATTCAATGACCAATAGGTGAGTTCCTCTTGTTTTATGTCTGCAGTTCTTTTGTTGAAAAATCAACTCTTCCTCACAGACAATGTCATTTGGCCAGGTGATGCTGGAGAATATCTTTCTTCTAGCAGTGTTGTTGTAAACTGTGCATGAATCAGTCTTTTGTTGGTTTGTCTACTGCTGTTGATATTAATTTATTTACTCCATTTGGGTTTTATAGCCTTTCTTCAATCTTTGGCTTGGATTCTTTCATTGGTTTGGAAAACTCCTCAGCAATATTCCTTACACTATTGTGTTTGCTTCTTCGATTGTCACATTCTCCTGGACGATAAGCATGTTAAGATGGTTTTCCATGTTCTAAGTATCTTTTTTTCCCTGTATTTTCCCAGACATCACTGCCTTCCTGTTTCAGACTAGAGAACTTCTATTACTTGATAGACTGTGTTTCCAAGTCACTTCAGGTTTTCAAAATCTGCTGTTAAACTCTCATTGTTTTTAATAGCTTGTTTTCTTTTTTCTTTTCTTTTCTTTTTTGTTTATTTTTGGTTTTTTATTTTTTTCGAGACAGAGTTTCCCTGTGTAGCTTTGGAGCCTATCCTGGAGCTCACTCTGTAGACCAGACTGGCCTTGAACTCACAGAGATCCGCCTGTCTCTGCCTCTTGAGTGCTGGGGTTAAAGGCGTGCACCACCACCGCCCAGCCTTTTCTTTTCTTTTCAATTGCTGATTCTTCAGTTTTAGAATTTTTGTGTGATTCTTATTCAGATGATTTGATCACAGATATTGTTTTCCTGGCAAAAGCTTCTTTGATGTTATTTTTCTAGAATGTCTAGAATGTATTAGGCATATTATTTACAGCTTTGTTTGATTGGCAGCTAGATTATAAGTGGATTTAATTCTACTGTATTGTTTTTACCTTTTCATTTTCTCTAATATGTTGCCAAGTATGGTCCATAATTTTTGATTGAATACTAGGAAATGCATATGGAAAGCTATAAAAATTATTTAAGGTGATGAGTATGTTACTTTGTCCCAGAAATGGCACAATTTGTTTCTTAAATTAAACTGAAGGAAGATCTGAATCCAATCTTGAACTGATCTGATTGGAAAATGGCTTTTAGAACCTCCAGGAGCACTGTTCTGAGCACTCTAATTTGTACCTAATCATGTCAGGAATGCTTACCACTGATTTGTCTCCCTCTCACACTCTGAGGCCTTATCCTTTGCTCATGAGCATCAGGAGACATGGGAAATGTCTGAATGGCTTCCAGGTCTTTAGCCATCACTTTGTGCTCAACCTTTTTAACACTTGAATGGCTCCACGGAACTTGCAAATGGACAAATCTCTTGAGAGGAAACCACCTCAGTGTACTTTTCTTTGGAATGTTGGCATCTCAAGCCACATGCTGAATTCTAATGTTTGTCTTCTAGACCCCTGTGGAGATTCTGAACATGCTGTCAGCACACCTGTCCCTCAGAGACCATGCTCTCCTTGGCTTCTCCTGGCTGGGAGGCAGCAAATGCTATTGGTGGGGTAATGCCTTATCTCAATTGGCTTTCTTTCCTCTGGGTTTCAAGACCCTTAGGAACTGACAGCCTTCATTTATCTCATTTTCAAGTCAATATTTAAATAATTGTAGCCAGCTTTTTTTTTTTTTACTGGTCTGTATGGCGTGATTAATTCACAGCCTAGGGCTTGGAAAGTGGGTAGTCTTACATTGAAAATATGTCAAAAAAAAAAAAAAAAGAATGTTGTAGAGGAGATGAGGATGCAAGATGTAGAAGAGTTATCTGTAAGGTAAGAACTTTAGAGGGCAGGACTGAAAGCTTCTGGAAAAAGAGAATGATAAGGGAGGATTCAACAAAGAAAATGAAGGTGTGGATGAGACTATATGAAAGTCCAAATAGGAAGAGGCTACCTTTCCAGACTTAAGGAATTGATGATATGATGTCGTTGTCTGGTTCTGAAAATGTCTGCCACACTCTTTTCCCATTGCAGCATGCCAGTGCTAATCAAGGACAGCTCCATCCAGGTTCACCCTCTCCCTTTCTCTGTAGAGCCTCTCTTCTACTGTGGAATTTAGGAACAGCATTCTGGCTGGGTTGGCACTCACGTGACTTTTCCCCAGACAAACCTGATGTGTCTATAAAGCACAGTGGCTATGAGCTCCCAATGCCAGACCATGTGCAAAGCTGTTTCTTGCGCTCTCTTTGAAAATCCCCACTGCTCTTGATTTCTGCGTTATCATTTTGTCTGACGCTATCATCTCAGATCCGCTGGCCCTGTCTCTGCCAATGTTTATGAGCAGACGCTGCTGCTTTGCCCTCCTCCTTTTCTGTAGCTCCTTGACCGTCAGCAGTGTGACTTTTGTTCCTATCAGAGCCCATCACCACTTACATACACACTTGCGACAGACTTCAACCTCATCCAAAGTGTCACTTTGTTGCAATCCATTCTCCACAGTGCTGTCAGGTATTTCTTTATAGATTTGATTGTATCATTTCCTTGGTCAAAACCTTTGCCAACTCCTCACACTGTCTGAGGCATAATGCAAAAATCAGTTCTTGAAGAAACAAAAACCATAATATGCACACTGACAATCTTTCAGAAAATCTTTGTATATTAAAACATATGGAAGACAGCCAAAGCTGTTTGGGAGGGGGTCATAATTTTAAATGTTTTCCCATGAAATAAAAATTAATAAATTCAAATAAACCAAGATTAAGAACCAGAAGCCATAAAATAACAATGAATTAATCTAAAATATAAGAATAAATTACAGAAAATATGTTATTGATAAATAAAACCGATAAAATGGAGGCAACCACAAAAGGTTAACTTGATATAAATATAAAAATAGAAACAATAAAACATATTATGCACAGCATATTTAAAATTCAACTATAATGTTCAAATAAGCTTAATTCAATTTTTATAAATCAGAACATCTTATAAAAATCAAAATATTCCTTATAGAAAATACAAATTAACAAAATAAATTCAATAATTTAGTAGAACTAGAGAAAGTTGTCAAATACTCACAGGAAGGTGCATAAATCTAGTTGTTTCTAAAGCCAGGATACAAAAATACCTAAAGCTTTCATGTGTACAGCAGGAAGGAAATCACTTACAAGCTAACTATAATGTTTATATTTTTGTTTGTGAGCCTAGCCTTTAACAGCTGAACCATCTCTCCAGCCCTAAGCTAATTATAATACTAAGAAGAGAATTCCATAAAGTTATAGCAAAGACAAAACAAGAGAGTAGCCTCACATCTAAAAGTCAAAGCAAAACTCCCAACTTACAAGTAATACATAAACAAGCTTAATTTGTACTAGTCTTGCATTACTAGTCTTGTACTTGTTTAACATTACAAATCTATCAGTACAATTTGATATATCCAAAGAACAAAATAAAAATATCTGCATGATCATGTAGGTAGATGTCAGCAGATATTTTTTGAAAAACACCAAATCAGGGAAGGAAATGTTAAACACAGGGGCATGTGTACACACACACACACACACACACACACACACACACACACACACACACACACACATTTTTCAATGTTAAATACAGTAAAGACATTTCATTTCAAACTAACAGCCCCCCCTTTAATCTAATATGAAACAATGGATAGATATATATGTAGTGAAACCAGGAAAAGCCAAGTTCTTTCTAATTCCACTGTTGCTTATGTGATTCTAGAACAACATGCTACTCGATGCTGTCACACTATAAAACAAAAGTGTAAATTAAAAACAAGTTTATCTTTCTAAGTTATGGGCAATGCTTATACAAAATTCATATTTTTTAAATGTAAAGTCAAGGAGCTTTGACAACTTCTTCCATTGCATCACCACAGTACCATGACCGTGACTGTGATGGATTCTCTTTTGTATTTTATCATGTGGAGCCTCTTTATATCTTGCTGAATTCTATTGTTCATAGCATGAATTGGTCTAAAGTTCCTTCTTGCAATGGCCTTAGTTTAGCAACAAATCAAACTTGCTTCAAGATGTTTTATTATATTTCTGGAGGAATGTGGGTGTTTTCTCTCTATTGTTTCTTCCTTGAGTGTGTGAAAGAATCACCAATAGAGATACTCAGGCATGAATTCTGCTCAGTGGGAAGATGTTTAAGATAAACTTCAATTTTCTTGAAACGTACTGAGGTGTTCAGGAGAATCCGGCATATGCAACCATTCTTCACCATGTTTTTAAAAGACCAAATTGAAAGTTCTACCTTTCCATCAGAGCATTTAACAGATATAAAGTTGATGCCGTCATGATGCAGCGTTCTCTCTTCCCTTGCGCATTTAATTCTGGTTCCTCTGTTTTCCTCTCCTTTCTTGTCCTCTGAATGTGTCCAGACTTCCTGTGATTTCATTTTAACTCCAATGTTGTGTCACCAAGTGTACTCTTCTCTGACCATTTTCTTGTTCGCATAGTTACTATCGGGATTACAATATGTGTCTTAAATCCATCAGTTTCTTTCAAATATTCCCATTTCTTATTCTCTGTGATTATTGTTATCATATCTGTTACTTCTTCTTATTCAACATATGCTGTAATACATTTGTTGTGGAATAATCTTTTTGTACACTGTGAAGATGTGTCTTTGCCAAGGAGTTTTCTGATTGATTTAATAAAGAGCTGAATGGCCAATAGCTAGGCAGGAAGAGGCTATGTGGGACTTCCGGGCAGAGAGAGAAGGAGGGGAGGGGAATCTAGGTGCAGGAGAGATGCCAGAGGTCAAGGAGAGAAAACAGGAGGTACAAGATGGAAGAGATGTAAAAAGCCTGAGGTAAAACCTAGATTAACATAAATGGGTTAATTTAAGTTATAAGAGCTAGTAGGACAAGCCTAAGCTATAGGCCAGGCTTTCATAGTTAATAATAAGTCTCTGTGTCATTTTTTGTGAGCTGGTAGCCCAAAGAAAAATCCATCTACATATGGCATCCAACATGGGGGCTATGTTTGGAAACATAGGGCCGAGAAACCTAAGAAAAATTCTGAACAAGGAACTACATTTAGTTCCCGAGCCCAGCAGTCTCTCAGATGAGTTGGTGCTGGCGGCTGCTGCCTGCAGGCTAGAGTCAGCCACCAGTGCCATGCACCAGCGCCATATGCTAAGCTGAGTCACTTGATAGATGACATGCAGTTTAAGATTTATCTCATGCAGCCAGAGAATGCTACAGGTGCTCAGTAAAGACAGATCCAGATGGAAAAAACTCTAAACAGGTTATAATGTGCTTAAAAAAATGTTTATAGGCTTAAGAAAGAAAAAAAATGGGTATTGATATTCATAGAAAAATGAATAATTTATAAATAATAAAATAAAGTCTTTAAAGAGAGAATAAAATAATATAAGAAGGATAGGCCATGTAAAGTTGGAAAATACACAGGGAGTCTGGATCCTATATAGTGTCTTATTGATTTGAATTTTTTGATTGCTGATAAACAAATGACAGCTGCTGAGAGACATGGGGCTGTAAGAGGGACTGCTAAATTAAACCAGCCCAGATACTTTGGGAATGCCCTAACTTTAAAATGGAAGTCAAAAAATGTATTGCTTTGCAGAAGAGGTTATACTTTTCTTTACACAGGAAAAAAAAAAAAAGGCTGTGAATTCCTTCAATGTTAAAGAGGATCATTGATCCCTGATTATCCTGACTACAGACATAAAGAAATAAACTTAGAAAAACTACGGGATAGTTGACATATATTTTACCTGCTCAAACATAAAACAAAAAAAAAATCATCTTTGGCTGGCTTGTGCACAATGCACAGTCCATCCTGTGTTAATGCAGATATGTATGTTAACTTTGAAAGTCTGTGTATTTTCAGAGAAAGGGGACCAGATGCCAATGAAAGCAGGTGGTCCAGGTGATCCAGCCTCTTAGAGTCCCTCTGTTGCAGTTTCTTCAGAATTCTGCATCCAGGACAGCTTCAAGGCTACTGACTGAGATGGTCCAGCCTAACAGACTATTCTAGCCAGGACTGCAGATAAGCCTTGCACTTTCTTATTCCAGAGACTGGACAGCAAATGCTATGGCTAGTTTTTCCAGGACTTGACCATTATCTCAATTTTTCTCAGGTTCTCTAAAGATATTATCCCCCCTAGACAATAGGAAGCATTCTAGCAAACACAATGCCCACATTCCCAAGAGGTGGGTGGGTGGTTTTGTTGTTTTTTTGGTTGGTTGGTTGGTTGTTTTGGTTGTTCAATGGGTTATGGATGTTTGTCATCATTTAGGGGGTTGGTTACAAATTGTTACTGGTCATGGTCAGGGAGAACGCTAAACAAAGGAGATTAGATTCAGGGATCTCTTTATGAAGGGAAATGCGGAGATATAGTATAGAAATGATGGGATAAATGGGTAGATTGTTAACTACTTTTGAATAACCACTAGTCTCAAATATTTTACATTGGTAAGGATTTTTGTATATCGATACAAATTTAAAGGTTTTTTTGTTATACTGTATATATGTTTCTACTCTTATTTAAGGTATTGTACATATGCACCTCATTTAATAATATAATATAAAATTCTAGTCCTTGAAAGCTATTTAGGATAATAAATAAAATAGATTAGTAGTTAGTCATTTATAACAATCAAATTTGTAGTCATATTAGGTATGTATTCAAAGTCATACAGAGATATATTTTAGATAGATAGATAGATGATCTTCAAATACTTCAAAGACCTACAGAATATTGCACTTAAAATATTTTAATACATTAAGGCTTTTTATGACAGTGAGACATGTCTGCTCCTGGCAGCATCAATTTACTTCAAAGGAGGATGATAGGCATCAAAGAACCTCCATATGAAGTTTGCTTTCATTCGTAGCAAAGTTAGTCACTAGGCAAAGAAACTGCCCTTGCCTCAACTGCTGACAGAATATTGTCCAAATTGGACAATCAGAACACAAAAGAAGTCAACTGCCAAACTTTACCAAGATATGATAGGACAGTCCTTCAAAGTTCCTGATTCACAGAAAAGTCTGTCAGATATTTGAGGCTCATAGGTCAAAGATGGATGATTCAACATCACAGAGGAACCATGGGAAGCCAGCTGTTTCTGCCATTTCTCATAGTTTTGGAAGTTGCTTGCTCTGAAATTCCTGTTTACTCAGGTAATGTATCCTCCTTGGGTCTCTGAGGGAGTTGAGGACTTGCTAGTCATAGTTAAAGTTTTCCTTGCTGTAAAATTCAGAAAAGAGACTCACAGAATAAGTGTAAATTGTGTAAGGTTGAGAGACATAAAAGCTTAAATTGTTTATCTAAGAAAATGTTTTGAGGTCTAAAAAAAAGTTTTGAGTTGGTAATACAAGTTAGGATAGAAAGTAAATTAGGTAGAAAACTTTGGATTCACCAAGATAGGATGGATACTGGGGTATTTTCTCTGAATTCGCCAAATACAAATGGACTTGACATTGTAACTATAATTCTTTCCTGATAATTATTTTTATTGTGTATAGTTTTACTACTATATTAGAGTTAAAACCTTTCTTTTTTTTTTATTTTGACAAAAGGGGAAAATGCTGTATACTGTGAACATGTGTCTTTGCCAAGGCACCTTCTGATTGGTTTAATGAGAGCTGAACAGCCAATAGCTAGGCAGGAAGAGGTTAGGGGGGGACTTCCAGGCAGAAAGAGAAGAAGAAGGGGAGGTGAATCTAGTTGTGGAAGAGATGTCAGAGGACACAGAGAGAAAGCAGGAGGTACAAGATGGAAGAGAAGTAAAAAGCCATGAGGCAAAAGCCTAGATTAATATAAATGGGTTAATTTAAGTCAAAAGAGATCATGGGACAAGCCTAAGCTGTAGGCCAAGCTTTCATAATTAACAATAAGTCTCCATGTCAGTTTTGGTGAGCTAGTGGCCCAAAGAAAAATCCATCTACATACATTGATTCTTAGCTTTACGTCATAAAATATATTATCTTCTGAAGTTATTAAAGTGATGGAAATACCATATTATGGTCACCTGTATACACATCACTTTGAGCACTGTCATTCCTGGGTGTGAACCAAGTTTCTACCTGGTAACATCTTGCTGAAATACTTCTTACATCACAGGCTTCAATATATCTTGGTGATGTGACATTTTTCCAGACTTTTTGGTCTGTGCTTTATTTTTGGGCAATTCTATAGATGTCCTTTTCCCACTCATTTTTAACATTTCCAGAAATATCTATTCTGCTATCAGTCCTTGCTTAGTGTAACTTTATGCCAAGAGGTATTTTCATATGCAGTCATGTATGTTTGAACATACTCCATGTTCCTCAGCATGTTGCTGCGTCTACTTACTTGAACTCATGAACTTAGAGTAATGATCTCCAAGACTTTTTCCAGATAATTTTCTATTGCATCCTGGGAACTATGAATCTGATCCTGCTGGATGTTGGATTTTGTTGTGTTCCTTTAGATGGTGCTGTTTTGTTTTGCAACACTGCTAACTATCTTGGAACTTGTTTGATAGTCCCAAAGATTGAGGGTTGGTCCACAGGATTCTTACTCCAGCTTAGTTCCACTGTTATGCCAAACCTTTCTAGAACTGCACCTGAGAATTGTACATTTTGATCTTTTTTTGGTCCAGATCTTGCTGATGCATACCATGCCAGCCCTTGGACTTTCTAGAAATTGTCCTATCTTCTGCTGTTCAATTTTATTTCCTTGGTTTAGATCATTTTCTGTCGTGTAGAATTTTATTATGCAAAATAGTACTTATACAAATTCAAAAGAATCTCACTTTAAGAATTCAGAATTTTCCTTTGCATATATTTGGGTTTCTTCCTTACAATGTTCTGCAAAACTCAGCTTGCTGACCTCACTGAGCTGTATACCTTTCTCCTAAACTGACCAGGCTCTGGTTGACTATTTCCTCTCTGCAATGCAGCTTGGGAACTGTTTTGAGACAGCAAAATGATGCATTTTATGTGAATTATTCTGTTAATGTCCCTTCTCTTAGGGGTCACAGTTCCATGATAACCTTCCCCCAGTGCCTGAAGTCATTTTAAGTGTATTTATACAGCTCATTATATAAAGTGGATAAATGTGATTACTGCCACCTCATCTTGGGCAGGAGCAAAAGTCTCCAAATTAAAAATATTTTAAAAATAAGCTTGGGTGTGGTGGTGCATATCTGTAGCCCCATTAATTAGTAGGTAGAGAAAGGGGGACCAAGAGTCTAAGGCAAGCCTGGGCTACATGATATGTTCTAGGTGTAGAGGTGGGGATAAATATTATTTACAGGTTCTGTGATTACTTAATGGAAAAAAAGAAGACAGAAAATGCTAGATCTAGTTCTTGGACTAATTATATAAAATGGGACTCAAATGTATAAATTATAATTGAAAAGGTACAATTTACAGTGCATACAAAAATGTAGAGTATATAACTGGTAAGCTGAAAAATGCAAATATAACTACAAATTTTATTTCATGCTCAAAACAACAAAATTAAATGATAACCTTGAGTGGCAACAAATTGTCACAGGATAACAATTTGTGCTTATTATATAAAACAGGTTTAGAAAAAAATGCAAGTGTCTTATCTGATACATGCATATATTGTAAAACACTCACACACATTAAATAATGATGAAGTAATAATATGGCCATAAATATATGGAAAAAAACCTAGATTCCCTCAATACTTTTATCATTATTCTCTTATCTGTAGTGAATACTGTTTGTCAAAATTATCAAAGATGCAATTTAAGTGAAATGTATAAGCATTAGAAATGCAAATGTAAGTATCATAATTGACAAATGACAGATGGCAAACTCTGTTTAACAATGAAAGAAAAGTCAACTAGACTTCTGATTTAGGGTATCAGCTAGAGTACCAAGTATGTAAAAGTATTTCCGCTGTCCCACACCTGCACCTATGCCGCCAGGGCCAGCTCACCCATAAGGGCAGAGCCATCTCTCAGGTAGAGAGCCCCCTCAGAGCCATCAATGGACGGGACTGGCTCTCCTGTTCCCACTCCACCAGGAGTGGAGTTCTACTGGGCTGCCCAGGCGAGGTGTGGACCAGCTCTCTTGAGGGGCAACGTGAGCTCACCAGCGCTCATGAATTTGGGGCCAGCTCTCCCACACTGCCCAGCGAGGGGTGGAGCCAATACAAGGAGGGATATATTTTTAAAGAGCTATATTTAGTTATGTGTATGTGAGGAGGTATGTGTCTCTGTGTGGGTATGTGTACAGAAGTGCAGGTACCTGTGGAGGCCAGAGACACTGAATTCCTCTGGAGCTGGTGTTATAGGCAATTGTAAGCTGATGGACTCAATTTCTGGGAACCAAGCTTGGGTGCCTGTTCATGATAGTTCTTTATCTTTAAGAAGGAATATTTTTAATTTTGTATCTTTCTCGATGTGGAATGCTTTTGTTCTAATACTTTCTCACTCTCTATGAAGTTTGCAAAGTATTCCAAGGATTTCAGGTAGTGGTACACACACTTATACCGTAAGCGCTCCATTGCTACATTAACTCCAGTGACATCCAGAACCCGTGTTTCTGTAGGGACCCGGTGCTTGATGCATCTACACACAGTGCTTTGGAGAGAGCTGGCTCCCTTTTCTCCCGTATATTTAACCAGCAAGTGACCAGGCGTTTCTTATTGCTTCCTGTACTTAAAGTGGTCTCTGCAGGCTTTAATGGAGCAGACCCAGGGTCTCTCCTACCTTAATGCTGCCTAGCTCCTTCCAGCCTTTTGCTGTTGAGTTTCTAAGGTACAGAGTACAGGTTCATTGGAGTTTACAACACGCATTAGAATACTAGAGAAAGCAGAGAGGATCAGGGCAAGATTGAGGTTCATTTAAGCACAGAAGCATGTTTTCAGACAACTGATAAACACAACTGTATACAAATAGGTTTTCACATTTCGGGGCTTTTCACAGTACAGTTATTTCTATAACTCTAATTCAATTGGTGAAATTTCTAAACAAATAAGTGTGGAGGTATCTCTGATGTTTGGATGTCTTATTCCAAAAAGGTGATCCCTGGTTTAGGGACTATGCAGAAGACTTTCTTGAGTCTGGAAAGCTGGTTAGTTTAAATGGCTAGAAAACCACAGGAATCTTGCATTTAAAGCCCATGTAACTGTGAGGAGACTAAGAGCAGATGAATAGTCGTCCTTTGCACCTGAACATATGTCTAGACTAAGAGGAGAATCCAGGCACAGCAGAGGCAGTCCCTTATTAAAGAAGACTTCTTCCCAGAGCAGAGCTGACCAGGAAACCACATCAGAAAGGACATTTATTTCTTTGTAATAAGATAAATCATGTAAATATTGTACAAGGGTCTGTATCACAAGCCTCCTCCTGGTGAGAAACAATCTGCTCTCTGTGCCAGCCCTGGTCAGATACCATTTCTGGGACAGACAGCAGGGCTGCCAGATTCCCCCAGAGGTTCTCAAGATGTAAACAGAAACAATGAGCCACCAACAGTCTTGTCTGAGGATGTCCATGAGCATGTACAAGGAAGTGTTGAGCAATCAGTCTATCTTGGAATTTGTCCCCTTAAGTCAGCCATGAATGAGTGTTGAGTGGCTTTTGATGAGAGAATTAGAGGTTCTATCCTATGTATTTTCATTTATTATAATAATGAATAAGCAATGGCCATGTAGTCCCACCAAGCATCAGGTTGCTGGATTCTGGACCTTGAATACCTTCCAAAGGCCAAAGGCTTTGTCTGCAGGGAGAGAATTTTCAGAGATGGTTGAACCTGTACTGTGCTGGGCCTAATGGGATGTTCCTGGGACTGGGAGTCCCTGGGAGGATGTGTGGAAAGAACCACTGGATTTCTGCCTCCTCTTCACACACCTTTGCTTTCCGGTGAATGAGGTTGGCATCTTCATTCCTTAAAGCACTTCCTCCATCATGCACCACCTTGCTCAGGTCAAAGCAATGGGCCAATACATGATGGACTAAAATGGCCAGCATAGTGAAGAAAAGTACGCCTTTTCTTTTCATAAACTAATTTCCACAGGTATTTCATTACAGTAACGTAAAGATGTCCACCATACAACCCAGTTTTTATTGAGGAACATTTTGTTTGTGTAATTAATTTTCATAACATTTTGCCTGTTAATTGAATCAAGCATTTAAAAACTTACATCAATGAATTTTCAATGTGAAGATTGGCACTGTGAACTATTGTTCCTTGAGATGTTGCTTTAATCTTACTAATGTGAATGCTTCAAATTGTGTTTTAACTAGTTTGGTACAATATGCATTCTGTGGTTAAAATGAAAATGTATAGTATGAATAGAAAGATTAATACACAACTATTATTACATGGTAAAATAGTTCAGCACTCTTACATATTCCACTTTATATGCACAAAAATAAGGCAAGTCATTGAAAGCATCTATTATACTGCAATAGTCTTTAAAGTGCTATGGAATGTGCTTCCCAAGCTCCCGCTCTGCTTCGTAAAGGGGCTCTGTCTCTGTTTGCTTACTGTATGTGTGTGTTCTCACCCCTAATAAAAACACTTTTCTGGCTGGAAATAAATACATTTATTAGACTTATTAACACCACTGTTAATACTTTTTAGTCCTGAGTGGCACTGAATTAAATCTTTAGTGCATTAAAGTAGGTTCAGATTGGATGGTGTTTTAAATCAGTGCTCAGTACTGCTATCACCCTTAGTAGAGGCTTTCTGGGAAAGTTGCTTCTCCGCAGATGACTAGAGAGAAAGGCTACACTTGCTTTTGCTTTTCTTATTTGCATTTTTTCAGCTAGGAACTGGTTATTTTAAATCTCATCACCATTATCCAGAGAAAAGTACTTTGCAAATTAAAAGAGTAACATCAGCAGTTTCCCCTGAGAATGAGAGTTGTTTCTGCCATGGCCAGAGGCAGTATTACTGAGTAACACATAGCTTGGAGGCTTCCCTCAGCTGTTGCTATGGTTATGAATGCATGAGCACTTGCTGGCAGGACCTACATACCCTCTAAGGTTCCTATACAGACTGATGTGAGCCATAATCATGAAGTTCTTTCACAGAAATGGTGTTACTGCTATTACTGCCAGGATGCTTTCCAAAGTCACAAAGACAAACAATAACAACATAGTTTTGTCTCCTCCTCCCCTATTTCCTCATTAAATGATTCTCCAGACCTCAGCTAAATATATTCCCTCTCTAGACCTAATCTTATTTATTCTTATTCTTATCAAAGTAGAAACCTTGGGCAAACAATGAATGCAGAAGTCCGAAAGTACAAACTTACTGTGGCTTGGTTTTGTCCTCTTCTCTATTGTTTAATTATATGATTTGGTGTAACTGACTGTTAGGTTTTGAAAAGCAGTATCTTCTACAATCACATTGTCTCAGAAGAAAATGAGGAGTGGGGAATACAGGAAAATATCTCTCTCTCTCTCTCTCTCTCTCTCTCTCTCTCTCTCTCTCTCTCTCTCTCTCTCTCTCTCTCTCTCTGTGTGTGTGTGTGTGTGATGTGTTTGTGTACAAGAACCCATCAGCATCCTCCTGAAATCTCCAATTTTGTGTCCACATTATTTCTCATGCTCTGTAATTATCTTTATTGTTATCTTCCCCCATTAGCCAAGTCAACACTGGTGGTCCTGTGGGCCAGGTTGTGAGATTATGCAACTATGGGGAAAATTTTCTTCTAATATAAAGTAGGAGAAGTGGGAGCAGAGCACGGTAGGAACACAGAATTAGAGGGATTCTGTTTAGTGGGACTGGTTCACAGCAGGGGCTGTGTTAAGCCGGGTATCCATGCCAGTGGCCGAATGGAAAAATATTCTTGTGAGAGCAAACAATATGAAATATCGTGGAGACAGAATGTAAGTGAGCTGCAGCATCTAACCACACTACAGTGCTTCACCATGGAGTGCCTGTGGAAAACGGCTTGACCCCCTCAAATGACTTCAATGACCTGGCAGAAGAAAAGGACAAGCAGTGGATTAGAATGTTTTCTCCAGGGACACATACAGATTTGAATCCTTGAAATACTGGCTCAATACATTTTTGAGTATCTAACTTTCCAGAACCCAAGATGAATGAGAGTCTACCTCAGGTTAGCTATCAGATAAAACACCTGCAGGTCATTGTCCAGGCATTAATTCAGTTCTGAGTGACTGACTGATATGATGGCTTTATGTTCAAAATTGAGTGCTGGCTCTGAACCCATGAGCAGTTGGGTGGCTAGCTATGAAATCTGACAAACCTTTAATCCAGTTGTGAACACAAGCAATGGAGGGCTGAGTGTCTAAGACATCAGAAGCTTACTAGAACATTCCAGGATCCACAGTTGTTTTGCACCTTCCCGTGACACCTTTTTATCCTTTCCTAAAGCTAAGCATCACTGCATTCCCTGTTCAGTCAGTGACAGCCTGTGAGTTGGATGCCAATCACATCTCAAACCCACCACCCTTAACAGGACAGTATTCAGTTGGGTTGCAGATGCTACATATTATTTTTACACACAATTGTAAATTCTGTCACAATTATTCGTCTCACTGTATAAGCATCGAAGATTAAATTACATTCACTCATGTCTGCCACCTGGGCGTGATTATGGTTAACACATGTGCAGATATCTGGTTATAATTTGATTCCATAAAGTTACTATCTTTTCTCTCATGTGCTTCCTTCCATGTTGCTCAGGATAAATATGCATCGTTTTGTGCTTTGCTTTTTATGAGAGAGGTTCAAGTAGACAAGGCTGGCTTCGAACCTGCACTGCTGTGAAGGCTGGTCCTCAGTTCCTGATCCCTCTGCCCTTGCCTCCTGAAGGCTGGAATTACAGGCTTCTGTCATCAGACATCATCGCTTTGAGTGATGCAAACAATTGCATGAAAAGGCTCTTAAATAATTAATTAACCAACTTCCATTAATTTATAACTGGTAAATTTCACTATTAAAAGTTTTGATATGTGTAAAAATTTTATTTTCCAAAGATTATTTGTAATTCCATAAGCAATATGAAGGTTACATCTACCTGTTTCCCTACCAACACTGATTTTATTTAAATGCCCATTCCACAGATATGAAGTCTCTTTTGTTGACATTTGTATTTTATTAATATTCTTTATGATAGATATTTACAAGGAAGAAAAAGTTTCATGTTTCTGTCATAGAGAGATCATTTTGTTAACATCTCAATGCTTAGCCTTCAGTACATGTTTTGTTGCACATATGTATATTGTTTTTCTGAACAAATAAATAATATTCTTCTGTGGTCCTTTCCTGATTTCCCTAGGGTTGAGCACTCATGGTGTCTCTTAATATATTTAGCATTAATATCACTGTGATGGGCATCTTTACATAGGCTAACATTTGTCCAGTCCCTGACATACAGCTCTAAAATGAGGATTTCTAGATAAAGGAGTTTATATAGTCTGAAGAAATGGCTCTGCAGTTAAGAGCCTATCCTGTACTTGCAGAGGACCCGTGTTGGTTCCCAACACCCACATGCCTCCCACAACTGCCTGCAACTCCAGCTCCAGGGCATTTGCCTTCTTTGGGCCTCCCTAGGTACTTGCAAGCACACCACACACACACACACACACACACACACACACACACACACACACACTAAAATAAAATATTTTTTAAATAGCAGTGTATGTATATACTGAAATTGTCTCTTATGAATGCCAACCAACCTCTACTCACAGTGCATATACATGTCCTTTTGTATACATTGCATCAACCGTGAAGAGAATATTTTAATTATTTAGCAAGTGCTAGATGGAGGACATGTTGAATATTAGATTTTTAGATTCAGTGAGATCATTTGTTCTTTGGTATCTATTGACTTTTATTGTCATTTCTTTCATTGTAATTCACCTTTTGTGTTTCTGAACGCATTTATCTAGCAGTTCATCTTTCCTTTGAAGATTTCTCTATGTATTAGACCCATAAACATATTGTGTATCTCATGATTGTAGAATCATTTTTAATTTTGATTATGGTAGTTTTGCTGAATTTGATTTTGGGGTATTTATGAAGAAAAATTTATAAAGTGTTCATGGATTACAAATAATTAAAATCAACAAATGAAATAAATAAAATGAATGAAACATAAAAAATAAATTATAAAATAATCTTGAAAATTGTCATTGACTCACTTTGAATTTTTTCCCTGAATTCCCTAATGCCATAACTTTGTCTCCCTCTATTAATTTTCAACATTATTTTCTCATATGCTCCTAACTATCATGTATCTTCTCTGTCAATAATATTTAAAATAAAGTCTAATAGGAAGAATGTGTCTCTCTTACAAACTTTGAGGCGCTTTTTGTCATAACTTAATTTTAAATATTTTAAGAGACACTGAATGTGACACTCATTCAGTGAAGATTCTTCAGTGTGATAATGCTGAGGCTTCTCCTAGGAAGAGATGTCTATTAGTCAAGAGTAGGCTAATGATTCTCGTGAAATCCATATGTATTTTATGACTATGTTTTGCACATTTATTCTTATTGTTTTTGGTATGTGGTGATATGGGAAAAGTACACACACATACATATTTAAGTCTGTACTTAAAGTGAGAGGTGTGTTTCAAATTTGACGAAAGTGTTTCTAAAGTGCAAACCCCATAGTATTTATACAGTGTGCATTCAGACTGCCCCTACTGGTATCAGCATGTAACACTTTCCCCATCCCATCCCACCCCTCTCTCTCTCTCTCTCTCTCTCTCTCTCTCTCTCTCTCTCTCTCTCTCTCTCTCTCTCTCTCTCTCCTCCCCTCCCTCCCTCCCTCCGTGCCCACTCTCTCCCTCTCCTATCCCTCTCCCTTCCCCCTCTCCCAGTCTCCTTATGGAAACAGAGTCTCACTGTGCTGCCCTTGCTGCCCAGCCTGACCTCACACTCACAGAGATTCACCTGACTCTACTTCCCTGCTGCTGACATTAAAGGTGTATACCACACTCAGCCTATGATGTAACATTTTTTCCAGTGTTAAAAATCTATTTATATGCTCATTTATCATGACCCTCCTCTTCCTTTTAGAAATGATTAGTGACTTTATTTTTCTAATATTATCTCCTTGTCTTTATATATAATTCTATGTGTTCATCTCCAAGTAATAGTATTTTTTTTTTGGCTTCATATTAAATTAAAATATCGGTAGTGAACTTCTGCCCTCCAGGGTTATCCCATTGTGCTGTAAGCCTGTATTTAAGGCTTCCTCCATCCTTCAATAAATGGTATTCAGCATTCTGCTGAGGCGAATGACCAAAAAAATAAAATAATAATAATAATAATAATAATAATAATAATAATAATACATTTTTTAAAAAAGAGAGGACATAACATGCTTTATATTAATTAAGATACTTCTAATGGACATTAAAATCCTTTTATTAGATTAATAAAAAGAAGTCAAACATACTTAATTCATTTTTTACATACTTTATACTATAGCTAATACCCTTTTCAGAAGGTTAGCTGATTTTTTTCTTTCATTGTTAAACAGAGTTTGCTATCTGTCATTTGTAAATTATGATACTTATATTTGCTTTTCTAATGCTTGTAGCTTTCATTTAAATGTATTGCACCTTTGCTAATTTGGACAAATAGTATTAATTACAGATAAGAAAAATGATAAAAAAAATTTTAAGGAATCTAGTTTTGTTTCACATATTTATGGCTATATTATTAATATTTCATCATTATTTAATATGTGTGATTGTTTTGCAATGTATGCATATATCAGATAAAACACATTTTTCCTTTTCATACATGTTTTATATAATGAGCACAATTTGTTATCCTGTGACAATTTGTTGTCATTTAAGGTTTATCATTTAATTTTGTTGTTTTGAGCATGAAGTAAAATTTATAGTTATATTTGCATTTCTTCAGCTTACCTGTTATGTATTCTAAATTTTTGTATGCACTGTAAATTGTACCTTTTCAATTATAATTTATACATTTGAGTCTCATTTTTTGTATAATTAGTCCAAGGATATATTCCTATACTAGATCTAGCATTTTCTGTTTTCCTTTTTCCCATTAAGTAATCACAGAACCTGTACATAATATTTCTCCCCACCTCCTCACCTAGAATATATCATGTATCCCAGACTGGCCTTAGAATCTTGGTCCCCTTGTCTCTACCTACTAAATAATGGGGCTACAGATAGGCACCATGACACCCGTTTATTTTTTAAATATTTTTAATTTGGAGACTTCTGCCCAAGATGAGGTGGCAGTGATCATATTTACAGTGTGCTGGATAAATACACTTAAAATGACTCCAGACACTGGAGGAACTCAGTTACCAACTCAGCTCTACCCCATCCATGAACTGCTGGAGCACCTGAAGGGGCCAGGCCTTCACAATCAAAGCTGTGGGATCTCCATGACACAGGCAACAAGATATCCAAGAGGAATCCTGCTGAGGCCCCAGAACTGATAGTGTAGCAGAAGCGAGAAGCCTCAAACTAGTTGGACACAAACTAGTCGGACACTTGCAAGTAAAGCTGTTTGTGCCAAAGGGTAGACTGGGTGGCACACCACGATACACAGAAGCTTCCAAGGCAAGATTTTTGTTTAGTTGGTTAGTTGGTTGGTTTAGGTTTTTGTTTGGGGGGGTGGAGGGTGGAGGATATTGCAGGGACAGAGTGAAGATGTGGAGGGATGGGAAGATGAGTGGGATTGGTGTGCATGTTGTAAAATTCACACAGAATCAATTAAAAAGGTAAAGAAAAAAATTCCCTGCTCTATGAAAGCTACCTGCACAAGCCTAAGGTGCATCAAACACAGAAACACAAAGAGGCACAGTTTTGAGTGACAATTTCATTCCTAAGATACTTTGGAAAAGTGGAGGCATCTGAAGAAAGTAAGAATTAGGGGAGAAGAGAGAAAGAAAACAGTAGAGAAAAATCACCTTACTCACACCTTGTGTGAAAGGAGAAGATGACGATAAAGACAAGGAATTTGAGCCAAGCAACACCGCAATCAACTGAGAAATGTCAGCAGCAAAAAGTCCCTGATATAATGGGCTGCAAAAGCCAGAAGTACAGTGCTCAGAAGAAAGTATTAGTGAGGAAGACATCACTAAGTTCATTGCCCCGCGTTACTGGGGAGAGAGAAGTCCTCAGCAGTCTTACCCAGCTGCGGGAAAGGCATGCTCACTGCTACAATTGTGTCAGAAATGTTACATGACCAACCACTTTCTGATTGGACATAAAGCCCACTCTACAAAATGGAACTCATGCCTGATACTGTTAACGGATCCAAAAAGCCATGGCATGCTAGGTCAAAGGCCCTAGGAAGAACCTAATACTATTATTCTGCTAAATGGATTAAATTGTCCCCTAAGTTTTTATCTTCATAGCCACAGATTAGTTCATGTCTCATCCTTATCACAGAAACTTCTTCTGCAGTAAATGATGATCAATACAGATACCCATGATGGGTCATTAGAGAATTTGAAATCCGTAATTGTAAATGAGACATCGGTATTACACCCCTTTTCTCATAGGCTTGGGATCATCACAGAAGAGCGGACAAAAGATTCTAAGAGCCAGAGGTAGTGGGCAACTGCAGTGAAACAGTGTTTGCTGGAGATGATATGGCTAGTGCACACATGAACTCTGTGTCTGTGGCTGCATAAACAGGACCTGCACCAGATTCGGCAAACCAAACTTCCCAGCAAAGACAGGGAGGGGCTCATGGAGTCCCACCTCTCTTTGAGGAACCATTGGCTGCTGGGAAGGAGAGTCAGTTCTCTTCAGGGATGTGACCCCTGAGAGGGGTATTCGCCGCACCCATATGCACACAGGCAACACTAAGAGGACTTAGTGGATTGGAGGGAAAAAAAACAACACATGAAGTTAGGAGGTGGAAATAACAGAGAGATGGAAGAGGAAATGGAGGTGCTCAAAACCCATGATATGCAGGTACAAAAATTTTAAGCAATGAAAAAGAACATCAGTTGACTCCTTGTTTCTGGAACCTGGCATTTTTATGTCACATAGTCACTTGAGCAGCATCTGTTTACTAAAGCCTTGTAGAGTGATCCTTGAGTGAATTCCTGTCTGTGGTGTCAGCTCTTCTCTGAAATACCAAATAGTCTTAGCATTCGGAAGTCACCTATGTGCCCTGTCACATCATCCTGCTTTTCCAAAGTAAATCACAGCTCACACTGCATCTCGGATGTTTAAGTTACACTCTGTTTACCATGTCACAGGAGAAGATAAAGAGTTGCCTCACTGAGGAAATGCATATCCTATTGATACATGGGTGCAACACGAATATAAGAAATGAATGCAAGCCATGAAGTCCCACAAGAAATAAAAGTCGTCTCTATTCTAGTTGGGAAATTATACTTGAAGCCAAATATAAGAAATCAATTTTTCAGTATGTTTTTTTCTCAAAAGAATATTCCAAAATAATATTTCATTATACCTTATTATTTCTGGAGATCTTATATAAATTAAATCTCAGGTTATAAGTGAAATATCAATTAACATAAGAATCAATTTAATGGTAATTTAAATAGCTAGCTGTTATAATTTTGCATAATGATGTGGCCTCTGGGCCTGAAGTCCTAATCATGTCTAATTAATTTAAAGGATGTTACTTTTTATTATCATTGAAATTTCTGACAGGTGATAAAACATTTAGGGTTGCCATCACAAACTTTTTACATCAGCTGTACTGTAAGTTGACAAGCCATTGATCATCCCTTTGAAAATGGACATTTAGGGGGAAAAAAAGGAGAAGAAAAAAATGTTAAGTACATTTTAAAAGTATTGCATAAAACTGCCATTTCACAGCCAAAATGAAAGTAATTCTATTCTCTAAAATAATAAAAAAGTTGACGCTTTATTTTAAAGATCTCAATAGCTATAATCAACCTTCACAGGGAATAATCGATTTCAATTTCAGAAAATAATCTTTACAGCCTCTTGAATTTCTATAGTATCTATACAGCCAGAAACATTAACATACTTCCCACTGCTGATATTTGAAAACGCTTGATCTTTGGGGGTTCAGATAGCAAATAAATCTAACCACAAGAGGATTAACTAGAAGGTCTGCCATTTCTTTAAAACAGAACATTAAAACACCTACTATTTAAAGCATGTGCAGAAATGTAAAATAATGTGAAGAAAATTATTCTTTGCAGATTATAGATTCAATGCCTGTACAGAAACCATAGCGAAGGCACAGGAAGTTAAAACAGATAAGTAGCAAGCAGATACAGGGGACCAGGCAATGCAAGCAATGATGGAAAATGGAAGACTCCAGCCAGCATGACCCCAAGATCTGCACTCCAGTTCTGTTCTTTTAAAGGGAAAGAAAAGAATTATTTTACAAATCCCCGGGAGGGATTTTATGTACGATAAGTACAGTCAGGAAACAGAGTGAGCAAGCAGTAGCTATAATCTGAAGGTCAGTCTGCCAGGTAGCATTTGTTAGGATGAGGATGCAACCTGGAAGGGAGGAAAGATGAAGGCAGCCGTACAAAGATGCAGCCTGTGAAAGCAGGTGGGAATCTGAATTGTGCTCTAGCTGTGAGGCTTCAGGCGGGTTCTTCAACCTCTTTTTGTTCCTGTTACCTGCTCCGTAAGATGTGAATGATAACAACACCCACTCAGGTGGTACAGGGAATTAAATGACTCGTTATTCATAAAGTACTTCAGCATAGCACTGGGCATATGATAAGATATAAACATGAAATATATAATAATACTGTAACAGTATAGTAATGTAATGTTTTCTATATTTGTGTGTCATGCTAGCCCATTTAGTACAGCCCCAAAATTTCTTGAGTTCTCACTTGAAACCCATAGTAAAGCAATGCTTTAAAACTATCAAGGAATTTCTTACTTAAATCTGTAGTCAAACAAGATCTACATGAATGTTAGTTAAGTCTGTTGTGATGCTTGAAATAAACAGAAAAATAAATTATAATGGTGACAAAACAAAAATCCTGGACAGATATCATATATCCATGGGTTTCCTATCTCTAATGATTTCAAGTTTTGAGACACTAAAACACACACACACACACACCCTTCAGAGCAAAGCAATGCAAACTTTTAATAAGACATTCATCACTCCCAGCTGTTTGATTTTTGTACAAATTACTTCATCTGTCCAGCATTTAGTTTCTTCATTCATCAGGCAGGGATGATATCATAGTTCATTTGTGCTGTTGTAAGAAAATATCACAGAGTGAGTAATATACGGAGAAAAGCAATCGATTTCCCCTCAGTTCTGGGGGCTTTACAGTCATGATCAAAGTTCTTGTAGCTTTGGTTGCTGGTGATAGCTCGGCCTCTCCTGAAATGTTAGTGTGCCACTGTTGTGTCTTCATGTTATAGAGGGAATGGAATTGTGCAGAGGGCTTGACTTGCCCACCCCTGCACTTTATAAGATATTCACTCATTCAAGAGCAGCAGCTCTCATGACTTACTTCCCTAAATGCCTCATTTCTTAATACCATCACAATGGGGGTAAGTTTTGATACATGATTTGTGGGGGCATTCAGATTATAGTCATGATACTTCCTAATTTGTGTAGCTTTCATTTGCTTTGTGGAGATCAGGATCAAACCCAGGATATTATGCATGCCTTTCAAGGGTTTTACCATTGAAATATAGCCTTCATATGGATTTTATAAATAAATGAATGAAAATATTAATCACAACAAAATTCCAAGCTTATCAATCATGGCACAATGATTCCATGTTTTCATATGTTTTGAACCTCAATTTTGCTAAACACTAAAATCCAATTTGTTATTGGTCTGACTATTTTTTTATTTTCTTCACTGACTTTTTCAGACTCTAATTATAGCTACTAATCATTTAACTCACATTGTATGTTTGAAGCAACACAAGCCAGAGGTTAAGCTTGGCCGTCCTAGGGTTAGAAAATTCCAGAAAACTACCTTGAATTAGCTGATTTTCACATTTTTATGACAAAACACCTAACAAATATAAATTAAAGAAGGAATAATTTAATTTGCCTCATTGTGGGATGATATGAGCTATCACAATTGGGGAACATGGAAGCAGAAACATGAGGCTGGGAATCACATTGATGTTATAATCAGAAAGAGGAGACTAGCAAATGTTGATGCTCAGCTCCCTTTCTTCTTATTATTTAGCCCTGATTCCCATCCCAAAGACTGGTCACACCCACATTCAGGGTGGTCTTCTCTTCTCAATTTAATCTCTCTGAAAATGTCCTCACAGACATACCCAGTAGGGCACCACCTACCTTATTCTAAACCATGTTGACAATCAGCATTACCGATTACAAGTACACATCTTGTCAACTTGAAAAGCAAACACCTCACTTTAAGTCAGGATATTATATCCCTGGTCCTCAAAGGCTCGTGGTTGTTTCATAATGTAAATAGAGTGCATTTAGTTCAAATTTTAAAGTCAACAAAATCTAACATTTCTAAAACTGGTCAACACTATAAATGCAGTGTTTTCTGATGTTCAAGCCATCTCTTAACTATGAATACTATAAAGCCAATCCAGTTATGGGTCTGGAGAGGTGGAATGTCAATTCAGAGCACCTACTGCTCTTGCAGAGTATATGGCTTCAATTCCCAGCACCCCATGATGGTTCACAAATGCCTGTAACTCCAGTTCCTGGGAATCTGACACACCAGAATCTGAGGCCTCCCTGGACTCTAAGCATACATATAGTGCACAGAAAAACATGCAAGAAAAAAATACTCATAGACATAAAATTAAATATTTTGAAAATAAAAATACAAGTTATACATTTTCAATATACAGTAGCATAAGGTAAACACTTCTATTCCCAAATGGAGCAACTGGGGCATAGTAAGAAAAGACAGGGTCAAAGCAAGGGAAGGGAAAACATCAAATTCCATAATTTCTTGTACAGCCTCAGGGGCATACGATGGAATATTGGCCAATTCCCCTCACCTTCATCATTGCTGCCTGTAATAAACATGGCCTTGTAGATGAATTTCTAAGTGGCCTTACTAAATAAAGAACCTGGAACCAAATATAGGGTGAAAGCCTTAGAGATCAGAGAAATAATGAGAGCCGCCAAACACCTTACCTCACCAGCTCTGTAGCTTCCAAAATACGAGCTACTTCCTGTCTAACCTGCACCTTTATTGCCTTGCTATTCTGCCCTCTCACTGGCTCTTAGCTCAGCTACCTATAAATCTCAGCAGCCACCTGTAAGAGAATGGAGGAGAGAAGGGATAAGGGCATGCTGCTTGAATTAAACAGGAATGGAGTCCAGATACTTGGTGGGCAAGCAGACACATGACAGAGAGGAGGGCTTTGGAGATAAAAAAAAATTATTCAGCAAAAGAAAGCCCGAGTATCAGAAAAAAAGCATACCTGGATTCTGGGCAGCAACTGAGGGAAAGAGACAGAAGAAAGAAAAGGAAAATAGGCACCTTTCTGAGTCCTGACCCAGTGAACCTCATGGCAGCGTGTAGGAACTGAGTTAAGTGATGGAAATTCTGCAAAGGATCTCATTAAAGGAATAATTATTCCACCTATATCTTTAGTATAGCCTAAGGTGAGGCTGCCTTCCTTCCTGGGAGTTGATTCCTTAGACAAAGACTGAATTGCCCAAGTGAAATGTTGTCTCCAGCTAGGCCAGGTATTCTATTCTCTTGACCAGGATGTTTCCCTTACTGGACCTTTATTGCTACTCTAACAACTCTGCAAATGACCTCACAAACATGCCCAGAGATTTGTCATCTAGATGACTCTAAATTTCATCAAATTGGCACTCATGATAAACCATCAAATACCTGCTGTGGGATGTCTTTCTGTATGCTGTGAATATGTGTTACTCCCATTGGCTAATAAATAAAGCTTCATTGGCCTATGCAGGGGAGGATGGAGCCAGGCAGAAAAATCCAAGAGGGAGACTGAGAGAAGAAAAGGAAAGTGGGAGGAAAAGCCAAACCACTGTCCAAGGAGCAACATGTAATGGGACACAGGTAAAGCCAAGGAACGTGTGGAGATACATGGATAAATAGAAATGGGTTAATTTAAGATGAAAGAGCTAGCTAGCAAGAAGCCTGCCATAGGCCATACAGTTAGTAATTAATATAAGCCTCTGAGTTACTATTTTATAAGCAGCTGTGGGACCATGGGGCTGAGAGAGACTGGAGAAACTTCCAGCTACATTTTGGCATCCAACATGGGGCAAGAATTTCCAACAAAAACCTGAGAAAGCTTTAAAAAGGGGTTCTAAAATGGAGCCAAGAGCAGCTTCCTCATTGTGTCTCTCAGGCAAGTTGTGATACAGAGACGCCACAGCTTGCTGGCTTGAACTACAGCATGGCAGGTTCCTGCCATGGTATACAGAGGTGTCTCCAAGCCACATAGCACACTACATGGCAGATTTAGCTTTTGCATAAATTCGCAAAAAAAGCTGCTTGCCTCTGGCCTTGCAGTCCCCATCTCAGGCCCAGGCTACACATGGCCGGAATCTCCACCCCACATGGGCCAGACTCCCTAACCCATTGGCTAAGTTTTTGTTGCAGAGTCTCTGCAGCAAATTCCATAGGTTTTTGAGCTCCAAAAACCACAGGAGTTGGCCACTTTCTCACACTTCCCCTCATGTAGACTGCTGGATCTTTTGATTCTTTCCTCTCCTGGTGGGTTTTGGCTTTCTCTGGGCTCCCACCTTGGGCTACTGCTACACCATCATATGAATCCTTATTGTCAGCAGATTTGGTGAGTCAACTGTGATTACTTAAAGGGAGGAATCTGTTAAAAGAAAGTTTTTTTTCCCCACATTAAAAATATGGGAAACATTTTACAGTGGTGGGAGTTTGGTTTCTGTTTGATAATACAATAATGATTGACAGTTTAAAAATGGAACAATTAAATGAAAGGATAATTAATGTTGATGGGATAGATGTAATGTCAATCATAAATATTATTTGTTTAATCATTTTTTTGTTTTATCATTTAAAAAGTTGGTTAATATGAGTACCAAGATAAAAGTTTTAGAAAAACTTGTTAAAATAGATCATACAGATATTCAGACCCAGACAGAAGAATTTAAGGAAGAACCAATCTCAACATTGCATTATAAGATTACAGAGAAACAGCCTAAGGCTTTCAAATAGCCAATCTTAATCTATCCAATAACCTTATGGGAACTACACAGTGATAGACATCCTCAAGGCTGTGTAAGAGCTGAGTGGACTCCTGCACAAACGTTAGGTTTGAGGAGATTCAAAGAAGCAATAGTCTCATATAGTATCTACTCATCTTTGGTGAAGCAAATGTTAACTCATGGTCAGCTTGTAATAGAATTATTCCTCAAAACTGGAGAGATTTGGTTACAGCTGTCTTTGAGGCTGGTCCCCAATTACAATGGAGGACCTGGTAGAAGGGTGAGGCTGACACCATTGAACAACTAAGTAGAGCTAGAGGTATGGAAATTTGCTAAAATCAATTTCTTGGAGAAGATGATTATGCTGATATACAAAGACAATCTTCATATGTTGACCACACCCTGGCTTTATGCCTCATGGCAAACTTGAATGCTTGGGACAAATTTGAAGAAGTGAGAAAGAAAATTGAGTCATTTACAAAAGTTATACAGGGCCCAAAAGAAATCTTCACTGGTTTCTTATAAAGATTGACTTCAGCTGTAAATAGATCGATAACAAATTCAGAAGCTAGACAATAATAATTGAGTCTCTGGCTTTTGAAAATGCTAATGCACAATGCAAAAGGATAATTAGGTTGTTAAAGGTAAGATCAGCACCCTTGGAGGGATGGATCTGAGACACAATTAATATTGAATCTCATGACCATGATGATGCTTAGATTGGAGAGGTGATTTCCAGAGATTTGAAGAAAAACAGTAAAGTCAAATGTTTCAATTGTGGTAAATAAAGTCACCTAAAAAGGGACTGTAAACAGGGCATTTATATAAATAATGTTTTCACAAAGAATAATCCCAACAAAATGTCCCTCCCTTCTAGATTATGCAGAAGGTATAGAAAAGGCAGACATTGGACTAAAAAATGTATGTCAACAAGAGACAGATAAGGTAATCCTTTGCAATCTGGAAACTCCCCGAGGGGCCTTCACAGGTCCCCATGTCAAATTTGGTTCAGTCCTTTCCTGTCACTGTGGAAGAAATTCTTTTTCAGAACAATTAAAGAACATAATGCCTAGTGTAAAGAACCATACTGCTCAGGGTGATAGAATAGCTAAAGAAAAGAGAACAAAAAATTCAGAAGAAACCATAAAGCAAATTTTTTGGCAAACTTCTATAAATGAACAAAGACCAAAATTAAATGTGCAAATAAATGACATTCTCATTGAAGGTCTTATAGACACAAGTGCCAATGTAACAATAATTGCACCAGAATCTTGGCATCCAAATTGGCCTCATCAAAACGTAAATGTTCAGCTTTTAGGGATTGGAACATTATCCCAAGTGAAACAGAGTGTGAGATGGGTCAAATGTATAGAGCCAGAAGGACAGAGAAGAAAATTAAAGTCATATGTGGCTAACAGAGCTATGAATTTATGGGGACATGATTTATTACAACAATGGAATACCCTGATTAACATTCCTCCAATCTCAGAAATAAACCATAAACTAACATATGTTTCTTGGAAAAAGTATTAAAAGGTATTATAAAGGACAGTCACTGAGGATCCAGATGGTACAAGAACAGGACACAGCAGCTACTGATCTTTCAAAGACATCAACAGCCCTACCTGTTACCTAAAGAATGACCTCTTATAGTTATTAACTTAAAAGACTGTTTCTCTTCAATATCCTTACAAGAAAAAGACAGAAAACTTTTCCTTCAGGTACCTACTTATAGTAATTCTCAACTGGTTATGAGATATCAATGGAAGGTTCTCCCACAGGAAATGTTGAATAGCCCAACCCAGTGCCAATATTTTGTACAATAGCCATTAGAAGTAACACATAAACAATTTCCTCAGCCTATAATTTACCATTACATGAATGAAATTTTACTAGCTGATTCAAATGTAGATGCTTTAGAAAGAATATTTGAAGAAGTAAAGAAAATTTTACCTTGTTGAGGATTAAAAATTGCTCCTGAAAAGTTAAAAAGAGGAGATTCTATTAGTTATTTAGGATATAAAATAGATCTACAGAAAATTAGACCCCAAAAGGTGCAAATTAGGAGAGATCAATTACAAACTCTTGATGTCTTTCAAAGATTATTAGGAGACATTTCCAATCTACAGACCACTATTGGGATAAAAAAAATGATGAACTGCGTAATTTGTTTAAAACTTTAGAAGGTGATAAGGACTTACATGGTCCAAGAGAATTATCATCTGAAACCAAGAGAGAATTATCTCCAGTGGAAAAGAAAATACAGGAGGCACACATGCATTGTTTGGATCAAAAGTTTGATTGCATTTTGGTTATTTTACTCTCTAAGTATTCTCCTACAGGAATTTTAATGCAGAGGGAAGATATTATATTGGATATTATAATGGCTATTTCTACCAAATAAACAGAGTAAAAAATTAAAAACTTATGTGGAAAAGATCTCTGAGTTGATTTTAAAAGAAAAGTTGAGAATTGATCAACTATCAGGAATAGACTCAGCAGAAATTGTAGTATCTTTAACTAATGATGAAATTGACAAATTATGGGCAGAGTGTGAACCTTGGCAAAGAGCTTGCAGTAATATTTGGGAGAGATTAACAACAGATATATTCCAAAAAGCAATAGAATTAAACTTATAAAGAGAACTAACTGGATCCTGCCTCACATTGTACAGGAAACACCAATATCTGGAACCCCTGCACTTTATACTGATGCAAATCAAAAAGGAAAGGTAGGTTACAAATCAGAAATTTTAAATAAAATGGTTCAAAGTCCTTATAATTCTGTACAAAAATCAGAATTATATGCCATTCTGATAGTATTAATGGATTTTTTGGGGAAACTCTCAACATAGTTATTGACCTTCAGTATGCAGAAAGAATGGTCTTACACATTGAAACTGTTGAATTTATCCATGATGAGTCAGAATTAACTTCATGCTCTACAACCAGGCTCTTAATCTCAGGGGCATGGGTTCTGGTCCCACATTAGGCACCACTTATTATGATCAATCCACATGAGTCTATTAAATGGGTAACAGAATTTATCAAGATATAAATTGAGAAAATACACTCACAATTATAGAAAGAAGTAGACAGCAGAAGTCGTCCTCTGATCTGACTAAGATCAAATCCACCTCACAGGTAGAAGCAAGGAGAAGAGGCATATGACTATTCTCTAACTCCTTATAAGAGGTCACATACAGTAGCAGGAAGCACCTCCTTATTGATCATAATAGAGAGACATTGGATACAGAAAAAAAACACAGAATTAAATCAGCCTATATGCCTTAAATATATCCTGACCTCAGAATTCAAACCAGGATATGTGTTATGGTGGGGATGAGGTTTTGCTTTTGTTTTCATAGGAGAAGAAAAGCTATGGATACCATCAAAATTGATAAAGGTTCAATTTGAACAAGAGAGACCTCTTAATTAAAAGAGATGGTAGTTCATCAACCTGTGTGACCATTCAATTTAAACTAACATACCACTAACAAATGCTTTTCATTTGATCAGATATAATTTGCCAAAAGGGAACCTCCTCAAAGTGAAGATTGTGGAAGGGTTTTTGTTTTTGTCTTTCAGAAGACTGAAGGCTAAAGAATCTGAAGAACACTGGTCAAATGAGACATCTGAGGAGAAAGAACAAATCATCCAGAAAAAAAATGTCCCAAGAAAAAGAGTAAATTGGCCTATTGGTATATCACATATCTAACAGGATAGAATTTCATAAGTCTTCCTGTTTGTTTCTGCTATTCTCTACAGACACATAATGCAAATGGTCTTTATGTAGTCCCAATCCAATTAAAAATTAAAGCTGGCTTTGGAGTTGGAGTGTAGCTCTCTCCTTCCCTAAACCCAAGCATGCTTGTTATAAGAAAATGCAAAATCCCTGTATCATGTCAGAAAAGCCACATGATATGAGACAGAAGAAAAACAAAAATTAAGTGACTATTCTATTGCCACTAACCTCATAATTCTTTGGTTTTATTTTGACTCTTTAAAACTTTCTTAAAATATGAATTTTATATCAAAATTTATAAGATTAATATATATTAAACTTTATCATGATGTTAATGGTCATATAGATTACTAACTAATTCTAGAAGAAAGGCTTCATCTAGCTTCCTGTACATGATTTCAGATTTGAGTCTCTATCAGTTTTCTGCAGTGAACCATGATCATGCCTAACTGAGACTTTGAAGTCTCCAAAAAGATGATAGAACCCCCACAATGATGACTCCATCCAGATAATAATAATACCACCAAAGCTGACAAACACCCTTTAAAGATTGTCTTTGGACTCCACACTCCTCAGGACAATATTGAGATGGCTATCTGAGATGATACAGACTCATAGACTACTCCAATCAGGACTTGACCATAATCCTAAATTTTCTTTGTGTTCGTATAAGATTACCAGCACCATTAATCAGCAGGAAATAGCCTAGAAAACTACACCCAGATTTCCAAAAAATAGATTGTGGATTTTTGTCTTTGTTTAGGGGTTGGTTAAAAATTGTTATTGATCATAGTCAATCTCCTTCTAAAAAAAGAAAGGGATATATGATATAGAAATGTATTATATAGAAATAAATAGGATAACAGGGTACATTATTGAATCTACTCTGAAAAGAAAATAAGATGATATAGATATGATAAGATAAAAAGGTAGATTATTGAACCTACTTTTAAAAAGCAACTACTTGTTTTAAATATTTTACATTGGATTAGGTTTTTGTATATTATATACAAATTTTGTATATTAATACAAAGTTGAGATTATTTTTGTTGGAACCTACTCTATATACATTCCTAATCTTGATCAAGGTATTGCACCTATACAACTCCTTTAACAATGTATTGCAAATTGCTAGTCCTTGAAAGTTATTATTACCAGCTAATTAGGATATAAAGAAATAAAAGTTAGCAGTTAGTCATTACAATTGAAATTGTAGTTATGTTAGGTATGTTTTCAAGGTCAAACAGAAATAAATTTTAGAGTGTTCAAACACTTCAGAGATCTGTAGAATATGACATTTAAGATTTTTTAATAACATAGATTCTTTTTTTATGACTATGAGACATGTCTGCTCCTGGCAGCACCAATCTGCTTCAGAGAAGATGATAAACATTGAAGAAACTCCATATGGAGTTTGCTTTCTTTGTGGCAAAAGTAAGCCACTTAACAAGAAAGTACCTTTGCCTCGACTGATGACAGTATGCTGTCCAAATGGACAAGCAAGACACAAAAGAAATGACTGCCAAACCTTGCCAAGACAAGGTAGGACAGCCTTTCAGAAAATCCTGCTTCACAGAAAAATCTGACAGATATATTAAGCCTATAGGCTGAAGATGGATGCAGCAACATTTCAGAGGAACATTGGGTGACTGTCCAGGCATCCAGCTGTTTCTGTCACTTCTCACATTTTTTGGAAGTTGCTTGTTTGCACTTACTGCTTATGTAGGTAATATTATTTCATTCTTGGGTCTCTGAAGGAGTTGAAGATTAGATAGTTATAGTTATAGTTTACCCTGTTAACAAATTCAGAAAAGAAACTCACTAAAAAAGATGTAAAGTGTGTAAGTTTGAAAGACATCAAAAGCTAGTTTTCAGTCGGTAATACAAGTTAGTATAGAAAGTGAATTAAGTACAACACTTTGGACTCACCAAAATAGCATAAATAATGGAGTATTTTCTCTGAATCTATCAAATGTTTATGGACTTGACATTATTAATATAATTCTTGACTTTATATATTATATATAGTTATTGTATATAGTATTTATTTATATTTTCTTATAACCTTCTTTTATTATGTGGTGATATATTTTATACCCTAATAAAGTGTGCCTGTGGATCAGAGGACAGAGCCAGCAACTAGATTAAGCATAGAGGTCAGGCAGTGGTGGCACACAACTTTCATCCTAGTTCTCAGGAGGCAGAGATCCACCTGGATCTCTGTGAATGGATCTCTGTGAGCTCAAGGCCACCCTGAACTACATGAGATTTACTCAGTCTAGGAAAGAAGCAGAGCCAGACAATAGTGACACACACCTTTAATCCCAGCACTTGGCAATCACATGCCTTTAATCCCAGGAAGTAATATGGCAGGGTGGAGAAAGGTATATAAGGTATGAAGAAACAGGAACTAAAGTCTCTTTTTTACTGATACCTTTCTCATGAGGACTCAGAGGCACTGGAGATGTCTCCCTGTATGCTGTGAATGTGTGTTGCTCTGATTTGGTTGATAAATAAAACACTGATTGGCCAGTAGCCAGGCAGGAAGATAGTATAGGTGGGATAAGCAGAGCAGAGAATTCTGGGAAGAAGAAGTCAGAGTTAGAAGTTGCCAGCCAGACACAGAGGAAGCAAGATGTGAAGGCACAACTGAGAAAAGGTACCAAGCCACATGGCTAAACATAAATCAGAATTATGGGTTAATTTAAGTGTAAGAGCTAGTCAGTGGTAAACCTGAGCTAATGGCCAAGCAATTTTATTTCATATAAACCTCTGTGTGTTTACTTGGGTCCAAGCAGCTGCAGGACTGGTGGGTGAGAGAGATATGTCCTGACCATGGGCCAGGTGGGTCAGAGGAAAACTTCAGCTACACAGAGGCTTTCAATCTGAGGTTTCCTGGCATAGAAACAGAATCGGCTGAGGAGTTGGTGAGGTGAGGTGGCTGTAGCTTGCTCTGCTTCTCTGATCTTTCAGCTTTTACCCCAATATCTGGCTCAGGGTTTTCTATTAATAAGACCTTTAGAAATTCAAACAACGTTTCTGGGCTACATGTTGCTTGTTGGAGGCATAGACAAACTGCTTCCTGGAGTCGGTGGTAGGCATACCTCCGCCATTTTGGGAAGATGAGATGGGTGAAGTCAGTAGCCAGGGCTATGGCTTTGATCCTAACCATGCAACATCACAGTTTGAAATCTCTCCTGGCCAGAAAGGGATTATACATTCACAATAAGAGAGATTCAGATGGAATAAAACTTTAAATGGTTTATAGTATATATAAAAATATATGTAGGCTTGGAAGAGAGAAAAAATAAATATAGACAGCTATATAAGGAAATAAATAGTCTTAAAAATAAAGTCTTTAAAGAGACAATAATAATAATATAAAAGTTAAGTCATGTAAGGATGGAAATTACACAAAGAATCTGGATACTGCATATTATTATATTGTTTTGGGGGTTTTTAACTGGAGAGAGATATTTGATTGTAAGGCTTCTGACTTAAACGTGTGTGTGTGTGTGTGTGTGTGTGTGTGTGTGTGTGTGTGTGTGTATTAAAGGTATCTTGACTACAAAATTTGGGTCTAAGGATATGTTGCTTTGGAAGGGAGGCTGTGCTTTTGTTTCCACAGGAAGTAAGAGGCTATGAATTTGTTCCAGGTTAAGATGGATTAAATTTGATCAAGCAAGACTTCCTGAACCTTGACAGATGGTATCAATCACCAAAGGTTATAGCCGGTCTTCCCAGGACTTGACCATTATCTTGAATGTTCTCAGGATCCCCATAAGGTTAACAGCGCCCCCAATCAGCAGGAAGTAGTTTTTAACACTATGCTCACATTCCCAAAAAATGGATGATGGGTGTTTATCTTTGTTTAGGAGGTTGTTACAAATTGTTATTGTCATGGTCAATCTCCTTCTAAAATAATAAAGGGGGATATGATATAATATATAAATGTATGATATAGATATGACAGGATGAAAGGGTAGATCATTCAATTTACTTTTAAAGTGCAACAACTTGTTTGAAATGTTTTATATTACTATGATTTTAATTTATTAATACAAATTTAAAGTTAATTTTGTTATACTACATATATATTTCTACTCTTGTTTATGGTATTATGTTTATGTAGCTCATTTAAAAATATAATATATAATTAAGAAATAACAATTAATAGCCTTCTCTGATAAAAAAAAAAAAGCTTATACTCATGTTAGTTAAATTTTCTAAATATACATAGATACATTTCAACTAGGTAGATAATCTTCAAACACTTCAAAGACCTACAAAATATGGCATTTAAAATGTTTTAATAACTTACACTTTTCTGGACAATGAGACACATCTGCTCCTGACAACACCAATTACTTCAAAGAGGATAATGGACATAGAAGAAATTCATTATAGATATTTCTTTCTTTATGACAAAAGTTAGCCACTTGGGCAAGAAATTGCTCTTGCCTGGATTGCTTGACAGTATATTGTATAAACTGAACATACAGGACCAATAGGAAAATGACCACTGAATTTTACCAAAACAAGGAAAAATGGTCCTTGGGATTCCTGTTTCACAGAAGAGACTGCCAGAAAGTCTACAGGACACAGGGAGAAGTGATTGAGAGCCTCTAGGCCTATAGGCTGAAAATGGATGCCCCAATGTTACAGAGAAACTTTAGATGATTGTCTAAGCAGCCAGCTGTCTCTACCATTTCTAGAAATTTGGGAGTTGCTTGCAATACACTGCCTGTTTACTCAGATAATATTATATTCTTCTGGAGTCTTTGATTTATTTGAAGACTAGATAGTTATAATTTTCATTGGTTATGATAAAATATATATTAGATATGAAACTTTAGACTCACAAATATAGGATAGATGATAAAATATTTTCTTTAAATTTGCCAAACAAGTAGACTAGATACTGTAATTCTTGCTTGATAATTGTTCTAGTATATATAATCTTACTATGTTCAAATTAAAACCTTCTTGTTTTGATTAGACAGAAAAGGGGAAGTGCTGTGAAATGTCTTTCTATATGCTGTGAATATGTGTTACTCCCAGTGGATAATAAATCAAGCTGCATTGGCCTATGGCAGGGCAGGATGGAGCCAGGTGGGAAAATCCAAGAGAGATAGGCAGAGGAGAAAGGCGAGTGGGAGGAGATGCCAAACCACCAGAGCAACATGTAATGTGATGCAGGTAAAGCAATGGAACATGTGGTGATACATTGATAGATAGAAATGGTTTAATTTAAGATGAAAGAGCTAGTTAGCAAGAAGCCTGCCATGGGCCATACAGTTGGTAATTAATATAAGCCTCTGAGTGATTATTTTATAAGTGACTGCAGGACCACAGGGCCATTTGGGACCAGAGAAACTTGCAGCTACAAATACCTACATTGAAAAACAGTTGGAACCATGGAGGAAATAATAAGCAATGGTCATTTGAATCTTGGCCATGTCAGAGGACATTGTTCCTTCTTAGAAGAATGAAAGCTTCTATCACTCTCTCAGATACAATAGGACAGGCATCCTAGGAAGCCTTACAGAGTATGTCCACTTCAGTTACTATAAAATAAGGATCTGTATAAAGCAAGCTATAGAGTAATGAGGGAAGGAAGAAAATTTCCTTTGGAAACTTACTTTTTGTAAACTAATTGAAAATTATAATTAAAAAGAAGAAAAATTTGAATTAAAGCATCATGTATGGGTGGGTAATTTTGTTCCTCAAGTCATACATTAATAAATGAAAAGGCCAGTGCTGGGTGTGGGATATCTTTCTATGAATTGTTAGTCAGGGAGGCCCTAGAATTGCCCAAAACAATACAGACCATTGTCATTATTTTTAATTGTCCACTATAATTAGATGACAAGTTTCTACTGATGAAGATACCATACACTTGAGTTGTAGGATCTAGAAAAATTAAGTTGAAACTGAGCTGGACACTTTCTCCCTATTGGCTGACATCTGTAGTGCTCTAGGGTAACTTGTATGTTGCTGTAGAAGAGTTATAAATGGTCTTACCCAGCTGTGGTAATATGTTGCAATATCAACCTTTGCGGCCTCTGGTGAAACAGGCATGACTGTTATGGGTTAACCAACTCCAACTGTGTTCTGGTTGAATTTGAGGCATGTGCCATTGGAAATCATACCTAGCACTGTAAGCCTTATAGAAAGCTCAGGGTTGAGGAAATCATAGGCCCTCATAAGGAACACTAAATGAAGTTTTCTAAATGGTCAAGCTATCAAACTGATCTCTAAATATTTGTGGTTTTGCCTATAGATTAGTGTACTTCTCAGCCACAGTCAGAGAATCTTCTTTGGCAGTGGGCAATACCAACACCAGAACTCTCTCTCTCTCTCTCTCTCTCTCTCTCTCTCTCTCTCTCTCTCTGTGTGTGTGTGTGTGTGTGTGTGTGTGTGTGTGTGTGTGTGTGTGTGTAGGTATTTCTAGACAAATATATGATTTTAGTTGCATACAGGCTAGCAAAATATATAGGAAATCATGGGTTGGCATATCTCACAGGAGCATGATACAGAGAAGGATACCACAAAAATCCATTTATTAACTCAAGTTTAATACAGATATTCAATAACCACTTATGAATTAGTATAAAACATAAAGAAAACATTGGTTCGAATAACAAAATTGAAATGGCTATCTTTTAGGCTTGACATGCATATTTATAATATTTAAGAGAAATGTATGTATACATAAAAACACATATGATAGAATTCTCTCTAAAGAAAGCCACAAACTGAATAAAAGGATACTGTGATGGTGTTTCAGAGTAGTAATTTATTTTCATGCATGAATGATGCATTTCAGAATGCCAAGTAACTCGAACAGGGATAATGTAACTCAGTATACCAAATTTTATATGCTATTACTGAATTGCTTTGTAAGTGCTTGACAGAATTTATAGATTGTGAAGATCTTTCTCCAAAGTTCACTGTGACACTTAACTACAGAAACTCTTAAGGGAGTGACTATTGGGTGCTTATCGCTAAATGGGACATCCATATTAGTTCCTTCAACTCTCAAGGAACATCATGGAAGACAGGGTTGAAAGGATATTAGAGCCTGAGGATGGGGGAGAGCACTGTGAACCTGAGTCTTCTGGATCCTCCATGGCTACTGCACTCACAGAAACAGTGGTTACTTGCATAAGACATGTCTAAGACTGGGCCTGTGACTGTTCCGTAAAGGATGTGGGGAGGGACTGATAAGATGCCACCTCTCCCTGAGGTCCTCCAGGCTATTAATGGTTGCTGGGACAGAAGTGGCCATATTCTTCTGTGGTGTAGCTACTGCTGTGCTGTCCTTAATAACCCCCAGCATATAAACAACCTTAATTGCATGCAATGGCTCAGACACACAGAAAGAAATTAATGTAGGAGGATAATGAGAGACTTACTGAGAAGGCGAAGACATTCAGTTCGGGTCGGGGATCATGAAAAGGAATAAGGGAGAACACTGTAAGCTGTGCGTGTGTTCATAAATTTGTGAAATAATAAATAAATTTAGAAGAGTAAACAGAAGCCAAAAAACAAATCACAATACTATATACAAGAAATATGCTCTTGAGCAAGGTGAGGTGGTCAAGTTAAAGAATGACTTCCTTGAGTTAAAGTAGAAACAACTGCAGATAAACAAAGCCTAGTCTGAGAATATTTCATTCAGGATAGTGAATGTTTGACCTGAGAGTTCCTGTAACCTTCTTCAGGGTCATTGGCAGGAAGTTTAATGAGCTTTGTTTCAAAATAATTCTAAGTATTGCCTCCCTGATGACCACTATAACTCAACTACTTGTCAGCCTAACAGGGTATAACCAGACCTGAAGGAACCAAGGTAAAGAGTGAAGGAAGACAGTGGGGAAGACTGAGACACCTGCTGGAAACATCTATCCCTAGTGCAGCTCCATTTCAACTCCACTACCTCCACAGCATTGGTCACTGTGCTGGACCACGCACCTTATGGCTGCTTGAAAGAGAGGGGAAGTTGATGCTAAAATGACCTCCAGGCCTATGGCACAAGGCAGCTATGAGGTATGCAGAGAAAAAGGGAACCTACTTTCCAATTGTCCCAGATATGGTAGTGGGCCATCAGTGGACTGCCAGTCATTATTGGTCTGGCAATAACTTAGAAACTCAAATGTTCTTGGTACAATAGTCTCCAAAATCGGTAGTTTTCCAAAGTTGCTATTTATAAAATTTATACTGGGAACTTATAAAAACTCTGATGCTTGCATCATACCTCAGATTGTTTAAATGTTAAATGAGGAATCCTGGCATCTGGTTTTTCTTTTAATCTTCAGGTGACTCCTACATGCAGACAAGTTTCACGTGAGTTCTAAAGTTCTAAGTGCTTCCTTGCTTCTGATTTATTATCCTTGTGATCTGTGTTCCTCTTTATCCAAGAACAAGGAAGCTCATTTTCCAAATAGCCTGCAGAAGCTCACCATCACCTTTAGTAGTAGCCTCCATGCACTGAAGATTCTAGAACCCACAAAACAGAAAGTTGCGGTGGGTAGCTGTTCTGTCTATGACCTTGAAGCACCCCCTAAAGATGCAGCAGGTTACTGCTCCACCTGCCTATGACTGTGAAGTACCTGCCCCTGGGTCATAGCCTCTCAGTGACCCTTAAGACTTGAGATGGATGTAGGCAGTCTCCTCTGTCGCTCCCTGTGGTTTGTGATAAGGGACTGACTCAGGCAGCTGGACCAACATTTCAGAACCTGTGATTATTCTGGTCAGTACAGTGAGTTTTCCCTTTAATAAATCCCTTTGCCACTTAAACAGACTCCGAGGATTTCTCACAATAGGAAGTGGTGTTGGAAGTCTTGTATTCTTAGGTGGTATCAATGAATCCTAACTTTGGAAAACACTGGCATCCAAGATAAAAGGCAAATATCTTTGGAAAGCTATAGCAGTTGAAATCTGCAAGGGTAGGGAAGAGTCAATTTTCTTTAGAAAATGGTTTTGGTAGGTTGCTCATGACACAGTTAATAGCCATACATTCGTGCATACACAAACAACCTTGATTAGACTCAGTGGGTTATGAAAAGAGGACATGAAGTTGAGAGGAACACATGGGGTAGGGGGTGTCTCTGGGCGGAGTTGGATGAGAATAGGTGGTTATATCATTAAATTGCATTGGACACATGTAAGAAATACTCAAAGAATAAAATTTATATATGTTCTATTGCTACTCAGCCTATATTATCTGATATATTTTGCAGTATCTCCTATCCTTCACTCTCTTTCCAGAACCTGATGGTCCAACGATTCTAAATTTACTGGTTCACCAGTTGCCCCCTCAACCCAGAGTATCTTTAGGCAACTCCCTAAACTCCTCTCTGCCTTTTTTCCTCCTCTGTAAAATGGGGATATAATATGCATCCTCAGGATTGTTTGGCGATTAATTGAAATCATGCATCAACTAAGGTCTAGCTCTGGGTTTGTCCAAAGGAAATGTTAAATACTCATGCATTCATTAATTCTATACCCCGAAAAAGTAAAGAGGCCGGGCAGAGCTAGCTATCCAATACTAAATAAATACTGATGGCAGAGCCACTGCCTGGAGCTAGGAACGACAATCCCATGACACTAAAGTGAGCATATTTGCAATATGAAAAAATGTGTTGGGGGGAGAAATTGCCATACTCTTAGGATTTCACAGGCCACCCATCAAATGCACTAAAGAAAAAATAATCCTTCCAAAAAATAGGATGCCTGATCTCCTTAGCTCCAAGGCAGCTTATTCAAGAGTGAAGTTTTAAGACTGAATAAATAAATTCCCATATTAAACACTAGGTTAAATACAATCTCTGGCCTAAAGGTCCTTGCAATCTAAAGGAAACAGCATACACAGATGGACACTTTGGAAAGGAGGAATTTATAAAGTTATTTTTTAAAGCTTTGTTATTTTCTCACTGTGACCAACAGTAGTCACTGATAAACAGGGGAGAAAATGACCAGGGGAAGTTTGTTTTCATCCCTAAAGATCTCAAATATGCATTTAGTTTAATTGGACACTTACTAACACTAATTTGTTACCGTGACCACTATTTGACTTACCTTAATTAATCAGGATTTCTTGTTAATAAAAGTGGTAGTGATGATGATGATGATGAAGATGATGCTGACAATGGATGGATGCTGATACAGAGCTAACAACTTTTGAACACATATATGCTTTAAATATACTATATAATAGCACAAGTCTCAGTTGAGAATTAATATTTATTTTCATTTGTCAAATGAGAAATGGAAAACAAAGGTAGCTTGCCTATTTCCTTCAATTATTCTTTCAGTTCTATATTGTACTGTTTTCAGATATTACAGCTCTAGCAATAAGACTTCCCCATATTGTTGCTTTGGGAAAAGGCAGCTTCTAACCACCAGAAGAATTCTATTCACTGAAATGTGGAGACCTGATACTAGCCAAAGGCACAGGTCTGTCCATTAGCCTAATGTGGTATAGTTTCTACCATATACTAGTTAGGATTCTTTTTCCCAATGCCTTCCAACACTCATAACACACACAGTCTGTGCAGGACAAAGGCAGATCCCTAACTACTTGGGATATAATTTCAAGTTGGACTGTGGTATTGTTTTGAAGCTGCTCATTGTGAAAATGGTCACTGAAAGGACAATTTTTTTCAAATGAATTAATTTCAGAGTAGTTTGTTCACACTGTTTATTCAAGGTATTTTGTAGGAAGTACAAGATGACCATATGCTTCATATAAGTAGCAAAAAATTTGGTAAAGGATTGTGTTTATATAATTAGCCATAGCCAGTCTGGTAACTTCTCTGCTCAGGCTTAAGACAAAGTCCATAACATACAATGAAGAGAATATTTTTTCAGAGGAAGAAACTTTCAGGCTATTAATAGCAATATAGGCTCAATTATAGAGGAGAAAATATTTTATTTTTAAAATATAAGCATGGCTTAGTCTTATAAACTAGGAAAAACACATTGCAGGCAGAAGGGGAAAATATTTCATTTGTTGTGAAGAACCAAAGGAAAACTGAAAACAAAGGGCATATGCTATAAGGCAACAAGGAATCAAAGAGAATTGGCAACACAATTTACTAATATTCAGGCTGACGTTAATATCTCAATATTTGATAGGAGTATTATAAAGAAAACAAAGATAAGCTAGTATTTGGACCATAATACAAATTCATATTAGCAAACGACCTTTATCATTGGCTGATACCTACCCGAAGGAACATGTGGAGTCACAGCCATTGAGGGGATGCCCTCTTTATGACTTCAGATCCCAAAGGTCCACAGTAAACTCGGGCATGGGAAAGACAACTTGTCCCAATCACCATACTGTGATTTCTCTGCATTATTCACCATCCATTTGTTTAGACTAAAGAACACAGCTCCAGCAATAGCACACCTGAGAATCCCTCAGGAAGACAATTTTACATCAAAATGAAAACCAGTGCAAAAACCAAAACAGGAACAGAGTAACATAACTGGACATTTCTCGGTTCTTCCTAACTGTTTTCTATTGGATTATTTATTATGTAAATTTCAGTTTTTGTGGTCATGATATGAGCATCATACACATGAGCAAACTCTCTGCTTTTTGTTTTGTTAAGATAGTAAAACACCAACTTTCCTTTATTATCTGGAAGCTTATATCATTTAGAAGAATCTCCATGGCTTGTAACTGTGGTAATGACTGATCATAATGAGGTCTGCATCTTCTTAACAGAAGAAGGATCTTGAATCCACAGTTTATGATCCTGATCTGTGGGGGATCCTGGAAAGAAAAGAACCTTAGTCAGCTCCTGTTCCATCCCACTCCATATCAGAATTCCAGCCTTTACTATGACAAAGGTTTGTATAATTAGGATTCTGTGGTAATCTAGAAGCCTTTTAAAACTGCCTACCAGTTCTTTTTGTCTATCATTTACTGACTTTACTCTTAGTCTTGTCCATATTTCTGTCTGTCTGTCCAAATAGGAATGATTTATAGACATGAAAATATACATGTCTATAAACCTGTTGAAAGGTTCAAAATCAATAAGAACAAAGAATGCTATTATATTTATCTCTAGCTGAATTTATACCTCCTTGACTTTGGGGATTGTGATTCTCAGACTTTTACTCACTTCATCTCTCTCTTGCATGAGTTACATTAGATCCATGCCTTCTCACAGATAGAACCTGTTTTGATTAGCCATAACAGTCTTTATATTTACATATAATACAGCCTGACCTGTTGTAATTTAACTACTATATATATGCATGTATAGATTAGAAACTTTTTAGTGTGACATTTAAAATCTATTCTTGCTCTTGTTCAATCAACTCCTTCATGACTCCCACACTTTCTAGTCATCTAAAGGGACAAAATGAACCAGAAGAAGAAGAAGAATGGGGGAAATGGTGGGAGATATGCATAAAGTGTGGAAGGGGCAAAGCAGATAAACTCATTTCTCTTAGAAGCTATGTCTGCATTTATGAGGAAGTAAGGTGGTGAGGGGAGATAATGAAACAAGCCTACTGAGGTTTAGAAAACACAGGACTCAGAGATACAATATGTTCCATGAAGGAATATTAGTTGAAATTTGCATTTAAAGCAACTGGATCCTAGATACTTTCTCTGCCCAAAAAAGTAGGGTCACTAAACATCCCATTGGAGGAAACAGATGTGTGGAGATTAGTCCTTTTATGGCTGAAGGAGTTTGTGTGGAAATATCAGAGCCGAGGGAGTTATCAGGAAAACAAAATATCTAAACAAGAACTTATATGCTAACTTGCAAGAACACTAGCCTCCTTGCCTTTTGTCCTGGATCCACAACCATGTTCATCATTGTCCTCAAGTGAACCATTACAGGATACCTCTTTGGGTAAATTGGTTTGCCCAAATGAAAATACCTATGAATAACTATCCCAGCACTTCACAATGAGCCACTGTCTGGTGACACCAGTATCTACTTCCAGGTCCCAATTTTATGCTTCATTGATAATTAAACATTTGACAAAAGGCAAAAACCAATACATAAGGAGAAATAGAAAGTGCAGAAAACAGAGGGCTGGAAAGACTGCAGAGAAATGAAGAGTGCTGGCTGCTCTTCCAGAGAAACCAAGCTTCGTGCCCAGTGCTCACTTCAGGCAGCTCACAGCTGCTGTTAAACTGCAGTTTCAGGGAGGCTGATACCCCCTTCTGGCTTCTGCTGGCACAGCGAGTGTGTGAGTGTACACACACACACACACACACACACACACACACACACACACACAGAAACAAACAAATAGAAATAAAAATATTTTTAAAAGGAATGCAGAAAACAGAAGTAAAAGGAAATAAAATTATCCAATGGTCTCAAAGAAAGGGTAAGGTTTTGCATTTCTAGAAAGGCTTGGAGTGAGGACACTCAGGAATTCAAAATAAGGTGTTGAGAATAAACAACAATCTCACAAACACAAAGGCTATTAGAAAATTTGGAAGATCAATTCGGATTTCTATCTAAGAAAGTAAAGCAAAAATTTAAAAAGATTTTTTTTAAGGTTTAAGTATAAACTTTTAGGATTATTTAAAAGGTTGAACATTGATAGAATCAGAGACTAACAAAAACAAAACAAGAATAAAATTGGCAAAAATCAAAAAGATAGTTCTAGGGCTTGGGTGAGAGTTTTCAAGATGAAAAGCTGCAGTGAGCACCTTTCACAAGAGCATGAGCAAAGTACATACAGAGAGACTGGGTCACGCCATGAAATCCCAGAGCACCAAGTATAGAAAGAATTGTAAAAGCTATAATAAGAAAAAAAATAAAATTAGTTTCCTAGTGAGGATAAAAAAGGCACAAAACTCATTGAGAACTGGATTGGAGGGCTGGAGAGATGGCTGAGTGGTTAAGAGCTTCACTGGTTAAGAGCTCAGTTCCCAGCACCCAAGCACTCAGGTTGGGCAGTTCACAGCTTCCAAGAACTTCAGCTCCAGGCGATCTGACACCCTCTTTTGGCCTCCACTGGTACCCACACATATGCAGCATATGTTTGTACAGACACTTACATACACAGAAATATAAATAAAAATTTTAAAGAATTGTAATGTGATCCTACATTCAGCAACACCAGTAACAGGAAGACATTGAAAAAAATGCTTTTCCTAGTGCAGTGGTTAAGAGCACTAAAGTTTTACAACAGAATCCTTGGTCTTACAGAACAAGTTCCCAGCACCTGCATGGTGGCCCACAACCATCGGTAACTCCAATTCCAGGTGATCAACATCCTCTTCTGACCTCTGCAGGTACCAGGCATACATGTAGAACACAGACAAATATAGGCAAACTAACCATACACATTAAATAAATATTTAAAAGAAAAGGAAAACAGAAAATGCTTCCATGATTGTGAGGGAAAATATTTCTATTTTAGAATTCTTTTCCCAGACACATTCATAATCAAATGTGAGAATGGAAATAAATAAATTTTACATAATATAAAATGCATACTATTTTTCATAGCACTCATTCAAAAAATTACTAGAGTATATGCCCCAGAAAACACAAGAGCAAAAGGAACCAGAGTGATCATGAAAAAAGAAATGCACACATACCATGTAATATGATTTCATCATGGCATCTGTCTGCACATCTCTATCAATGAATCATAACAGACACACTTAGTATGATATTGACCAAAATTTGAAGTAACTATTGTAAGAAAGCAGGTAAATGTGAATGAAGTAGTTTGTTTCAAAAAAAAAAAGAGCCAAATATGAACCTTCTTACCAAGATGTATAAAATAATGCATAAAACTAAAAGAGATAGCCATTATTCAGGATTATAAGATAAATTCTAAAAGGAAGAGTACAACATTAAAACTGATACACTTTGAAATAAGAGTCAATGTTGAGAGGGATGACATATTTTTCATTAATAGTCCTGAAGGAAAAAAAATTCACTACTTATTGCCAGTCATAGCTACAAGTAATCTCATTCAATACCGAGATCATAGGGGGAAAATGCCCTTAATCTCATGTGGCATTTTTAATTAAGATATTTTAATATTTGATATACTATTACTGTTATCAAGGTCAAGAAACTATGCTATCTATTTTGTTTTCCTTAAGATTGTATTCAAGTTTTTTAGTAAATCCAATAAAAATGAAGATTGCAAAGATTGATGAAAAAAATCATCTTAGACCATTTTTAGATGACAGTTTTATCTGTGTAGAAATTCTTCAGAAACTAATTAATTTGATAAATAAGGTAGATAATCAGAATTTATGGATTAAATGCCAGGATGCAGAACATTTTTCTATCTCAGGGTTTAAACGTTTGCTTTTTCTTCTGCCAGGCTGGAACTTCTCTCAAGGTATCTGGATAACTTCCTTCATCATCATAGCCAGGCTTCTGCTCAGAGAGATTGTTATTTCATTTTTCCTGCAGAGATGGGAATAAATTTCTGTTCACATGGTGTCTTAGTCAGTGTTCTATTGCTGTGATGAGACACCATGACCACAGCAACTCTTTTTTTTTTTTTTTTTTTTTTTTTGGTTTTTTCGAGACAGGGTTTCTCTGTGTAGCTTTGCGCCTTTCCTGGAGCTCACTTGGTAGCCCAGGCTGGCCTCGAACTCACAGAGATCCGCCTGGCTCTGCCTCCCGAGTGCTGGGATTAAAGGCGTGCGCCACCACCGCCCAGCCACAGCAACTCTTATAAGGAAAATATTTCATTGGGGCTGGCTTACAGTTACAGAGGGTTAATGCATTATCATCATGGTGGGAAGCATGGCAGCACACAGGCAGACATGGTGCTTGAGAAGGAGCCTAAAGTTTTACAACAGAATCCTCAAGATCCACAGGAAGCAGGAAGAGAGAGAGCCACTGGGTTGAGCATTTGGAACCCCAAAGCCCACGGCCAGTGATGCACTTTCTCCAATAAGGCTACACCTATTCCAACAAGACCACACCTCCTAATCCCTGTATTGTAGCAGCACTCCCTAATGACCAAGCATTCAGATCTATGAGCCTATGGGAGCCATGCTTATAGTGGGTAGCCATTCCAGCTTTGGTCTGGAAGTTCCAACCCCCATTGAGGCTTCGGTAACTGTCACGCCCTACAAGGCGGGTCCAAGAGAGGGCCCTGAAGACCCAATCAGGATGCGCTGCCTTCTTTTGTTTCCCGGACCCTGGACGCGGAACAGAGTTCTCCAGAAAACACCGCCGGACTGTGCTACGTCTTCCCCAGACCCTGTAGCCTATCCCTTCAATTGTGAGTTACCCCACAAAATAAACCTCCCTTTTAACTATGTGGAATGGCCTTAATAATTTCTCCAATACATGCTCACTCTAACAACTCAACCCAGATTCAGTGCCAACTACAGATCTAAGAAAGTGTTCCAGTTAGTCAGTTTAGTTTGGTGAACCAATGAGTTTATTTGAGTTATGTACAAGACAAGGCATGGGGGTCCACTTAGAGAGGCTTGGGACTCAAAGGCAACTGTGTGAATCAAAAGTCCACCCCAACATGGGTGACATCTCATGAAAGTTACATCTACATAAGAATCTTCTCAGCAACTAGGTTGGTTGATTAAATATTGAAGTGTAACTTCTTGTGAGTTCTTGTAACTTTTTTTTGGGGGGGGGGTTCACTTCTCTACAGGGTGGAGTGTTGAGAAAGCCTCTACATACCAAAGACCTTTCATGAATTTGCATTTTCCTCATCACCTTCATCTTCTTTACACTATTACTTCTATTATCACCATTTATAAATGCCAATTATGAACTCTTTTACATCATCCAACTGTTTGCTCCTACAACCATAATCTTAACAATCACTCAAAGCTAAATCAACACTTTTCAAATGAAATATACAGTTAATACTGTGCATTGGCATTACACTATTATATACAATAAACACATTAAACCGACAATATATGTTGTAAAGGATATTTAAAGTTTTGATGAAAAAGGTTTTAAATATTTTAAAAATAATAAAAATATTTTAAATTTAAAAATTTAAAATTCAGATTCCTGAGCCGGGCAGTGGTGGCGCACGCCTTTAATCCCAGCACTCAGGAGGCAGAGCCAGGCGGATCTCTGTGAGTTCGAGGCCAGCCTGGGCTACCAAGTGAGTTCCAGGAAAGGCGCAAAACTACACAGAGAAACCCTGTCTCGAAAAAACAAAAAAAACAAAACAAAAAAAAATTCAGATTCCTGAATTTCTCATTCAACAAAGAAATGTTTCATTTTCATTTGTCAAACACATAACGATTCAGTTATGTGCAGACATATAAATATATAGCTATCTACCATAGAATTTCAGTGTAAGTCCTGTTGAGATTTTTCATGACAAAACAATGCTAAGATCCATTTGGAGAAAATAAAGCATTAAAATACATTAGATAGGGACTCAGCAGGACAAAGAGACCCACATGCAGGCCCGAGGCAGACTGCCCTGGGTTCTGAGGAGGGAGCGTGGTCCTATTCAGCACCATGACAGACTGAGTGAGTCAAGGACATCCACATGCACTCTTTGGGCAGTCCTCCATGGGCTTTGAGGAGAAAACACAGGACCCCCAGCACCTTGAGGTGCCGAACAGATGGATACTATGATGGTGAGCAAATGCATGTTGTGGTATGGGAGAGAGAGAACAGTTCATTTCTTGTTGACAGAGGCATATCTGAAGAGGTGAAAGAGCTGAGGAGCAGGCTGAGGTGGGTGGCTTTATTGCCACCAAGAGCCATGGTAATACCTGAACTTTGGCTGCTGCCAGAGTCCATGTCTGGGTTCACGGTCCTGATGCAGCCATGGTCTGTGTTGATGTCTGAAGTTACAGATACCACCAAAGACCAAGAGGATAGGGCTATACAGAGTTGGTCCTGCCACTCACCAGCTGACACCTCAAGAGGAATGTCCCTATATCTCACCCGAGCATCACAATAGAGCTTACCCTGTTCATAGGGGCATGGGTGAAGCTGGTCCTGAGGGCGTGAGATAGGAGAGCAGGTCACTTATCTGCCATGTGGTAGCATGGATGAGGGAAAGATGCCCTTCTCCCCTTGGCCCTTCAACCGGTGGGGGACCTGACCCAACCCCTCACCAGCTTCAGCACTTGGGTTGGAACAGGCCCTGTACCCTGCCTGGGCAGCACAGCAGAGTTGACCCTGTCGACAGGGGCTTGGGTGAACCAGCCCTGAGGGTGTGAGAAGGGCATCAGTGGAACCACCTCCCTCATCTGCATCATGTTGGTGGGGGTAGGGAAAGAAGACCTCTCCCCCTTGCCCCTACCGTATCCAACTGGCAAGGGAATTGACCCTCCCCTTTAGCAGTTGCAACGCTTGGGAAAGCAGCCCCTGCACCACATCTGCCCTACGGCAGCATGGGCAGGAGAGAGAGGCCCTCCCTCTCTACACCCCTCTATGCCTGAAGCAGGTGGCAGAACTACCTTAGTGGTCATTAGAATGAGAGATCTGTCCCTGACCCCCACAAACTGCAGCACTTGGGAGAACAGGCCCTGCACCTTGCCAGGGCAACACAAAGGAACCAACCCTGTTGAGGAGATGTGGATGGGCCAGGCCCAAAGTTGTGACCATGGGAGAGTTGTCCCCACTACTTGTCTGCCATGTGGTGGTGTGGGCAGGGGAGAGATGCCCCCCCCCTTATCCCCATACCCCTCACCACCTGTGACAGACGAGGGAACTGACCCTCCCCCTTAGGCCCTGCTCTTTGCGCAGGCAGCACAGCAGAGCTGTCCCTGTTGACAGGGATGCAGGTGAACCGCCCCAAGAGTATGAGCATAGGAGATCTGGCCCTGCCCCTCATCTGCCATATGGTGGGGGGGGGAGAAATGCCCCCCCAGCCCCTCAAAGCCTGTGGTAGGTAGTTCATAAGTTCATAAGAGCAGGAGATCTGCCCCTGCCTGCGGTGATATTGTGTTCCCCAAAATATTGTGCACCCTAATATACTTATCTGGGGTCAGAGAACAGAACAACCACTAGATAAAGAGGACAGAAAATGGTGGCACACATGCCCTTAAACCTAACATTCCAAAGGCAGGATCTGTCTGAATCTCTGTAAGTTCAAGGCCACACTGGAAACAGCCAGGCATGGGAACAAGAGCCTTTGATCCCAGGAAGTGGTGGCAGAAAGCAGAAAGGTATACAAGGCATGAATACCAGGAACTAGAGCCTGGTTAAGCTTTTAGGCTTTTAGTAGCAGTTCAGCTGAGATCCATTTAGATGAAGACTCAGAGGCTTCTGGTCTGAGGAAAGAAGACCAGCTGAGGAACTGGCGAAGTGAGGAAGCTGTGGCTTGTTCTGCTTCTCTGATCTTCAAGCATTCACCCCAATACCTGGCTCCAGGTTTGTTTTTATTAATTCATGCTACACCTGCCCCTCACCAGCTACAGTACTCGGGAGAGTTGCCCCTACACCTTGCCTGGGCAGCACAGTAGAGCTGGTCCTGATGATGCAGGTGTGGGAGAACCACCCCTGAAGCTGTGAAAGCAGAACTGGCCCTGGCCCTTGCTTATCTCTGCAGGGAGTGAACTAGCCAGGGCAATGCTGAAGAACTCACCCTGGTGGTAAAGACAAGGGAGAGCTGGCGGGCTGACCAACCCTGCAACTACCCAGGCCCAGAACCAGGGTTATGAGTTGGTCCACCCCAACATCCACTCCATTTATGATCTGTTGGAGCACATGAAGAGGCTGGTCCTGCAGACCCAAAGCTGAAGGATATCCAAGACTCAGGACAACAACAGGATATCCAAGAGGAGTCCCAGTGAGGGCCCAGGGTAGATAGTGTAGCAGAAACCAGAGGCCTCAAACCAGACCAATGACTCTCTGCCATGAACATTTGCAAGTAAAGATGTATGGATAAAAGGGTTTACTGAATGACTCACCATGTCACACTACAGCTTCCATGAGGAGAAGTTTCCTTTTTTCTTTTCTTTTTTTTTCTCTTAAATTTTATTTTATTTTATTTGGGGGGTGGATTTGGAAGGGCAGAGGGCAGCTACAAAGTAACTGGAAATGAATGGAATGGAGATGCATGATGTGAAAAACATTGAGAATAAAAAAAGGAAATTTTACTAATAAGTAAATAGATAAATAAATAAATAAAATATATAGATCAGATATAACCTGAGGAAAATGAAATTCCCTTGCCAGGCTACTTTTGTTTTGTTCCACATGTTTCTTTGTACAACGCCAAGATGATTCTTTTTTCCAACTGGTGCAAGAAGTTCGTTGTTTGGATCACTGGAGGTTCAAGTGAGGAAGTGTAAGAGAAGAGAGTGAGAAGGGCAGAGAGAAAAGTCAATCAAAAGTATGAGAAGAAACAAACTGAACGAGCAGATAACAGCTAGTGAGACTTAATCCTCATAGGACATTTAAAGAAAATAAGTGGCATCCTCAAGATTTTCCCCGGGGAGGGAAAACTAACACTTAGCCATTGATTTACTCAAGGCCATTATTACTGTATTGTGTGACAGACTTTGCCTTGGGAAACACAACACAACACAACACAACACAACACAACACAACACACACACACCTACTCACCCCAGATAAGGAACTGATGAGAACCAAAGAACAGATACCACAAAGTCCGACTCGGTGAACCAATGAGTTTTATTGAGGTTACTCACAGGAACATTGGTTAGGGGTTATTTGCAGGAGCTGAATTACTCAAAGCCCCTTACTCACAAAAGCTAGGAACCTGGAGTTTGGTGTACACAGCTTGCAGGCAGCTCAGCGGATTGTAGAGTGTAATTTCCAGGGAGCTGGGTTGGTCTGAGCCTCTTCCAGACAGCCCAGCTGCTCTGTTTCTCCTTGGCAATTCAGCTGGTGTCTGCTTCTTCTTCCATGCTGCTTGGCTGATCTGAGAGGGACTCCAGGTATTTTTACTGCTTGTGTACTCTTGGGAAGGTGGGGCCTAGGGAATCTGCCTGGTTTCAGGGACTTCTTGGAGACATTTCAAGTTGTTTTCTTTCCATATTTCGGAGCTTTCCTACAGAATGGAATGCTTCATATGCCCCTAGAACAGAGCTTCTCAACCTGTGGGTCTAGACCCCCTTTGGTGATCACATATAAGATATTTACATTGCAATTCATAACAGTGTCAAAATTACAGTTATGAAGTAGCAATGAAATAACTTTATGGTTGGGGGACACCACAACCTGAGAAACTATATTAACGGGTTGCAGCATTAGGAAGACTGAGAACTACTGCCCTAGAACATTCTATTGTTTCCACATCCACATTCTTGTAAACCTCCTGACCTAAAATATCCTGCTGTTTCACTTTGCCTTTACATCACATGCCTCAAGAAGTTCACCTCCGACATGAAGCAGACAGCTACATGGCATACCCAAACCTGAGCGGGGTCTGGCGCTTGATTTGTCTCAGGGTACTCCCAAGTAGACAAGAGAAGTGCAGAGACTAAGGGCTGCAGAGACAGGCAGCATGCAGGAGTCCTCTGCAGCTGCAGGGAACTTAGGCAGAACAAGGTCCAGGTCCAGGAATTAGTAGTATTTGCAATACACACAATATTTTTAAAGCCCCCAAAAGTTCAAAGATACGCAAAGATCTAAATGTGAAATACATAATCTTAAAACAACTAAAAGAAAATATTAGAGACTACCTTTAAAGAATCATGACAAAAAGGATTTCTTGAACAACACACATGATAAAAGATTACATTGATATGCTTAATGACATAAAATAGCAAACATCTGTATAATAAAAGACATAAGCAAAACTACTGCATGAAGAACACCCTTAAGAAATATAAGGAATTAACCCTTTGAAAGTTTTAAAACCCTTCCAAATCATCAGGCAGAAGCTGATCCAAGATAGTAACTGGACAAAGAATACATACAAAACTATGGGTGAGGAAACATAAATAGCAACCTATAGCAATTGATCACATAAAGCAATATTTGCTAAGTCAAAGATTGCTCTTACTCACTCATTTTCGATATTCCCTTGCAAATCAGATGAGGTCCCAGATACTTATAGGAACTATCCCACAAATATTACTAATCATTATCACAAAGAGAAAGAGATTTTAAAGCTCCTCTTCAGTAAATTATACTGTGGCCAAAACTAATATTACCCATCAAGCCAGAAGGTGTGCAGCCAGGCATATTTGATGAACAACCCAAATGCTTATCATGCTAGTTATCAAAAAAGTAGTATTAAAAAGCAAGCTGTTGTTCCAACACATTGCATTGACAAACACCATTAATTGTAGCAGCATTTATGTTAATAAAGTTGTACACAAAGAGGGACCCATGCACTGATGAGAGAGTACAATACAGTGTGCCGTTTGGAGAACACTTTGGCTTCTCTAATAAGGATAAAAATGCATAGTATATATCTACCTACCTACCTACCTATCTCCGTGTGTGTGTGTGTGTGTGTGTGTGTGTGTGTGTGTGTGTGTGTATTCTATCATCTGTCATCTATCTATATGCCTACTGCTAAAATTATGCACTCACACACAGAAGTGCTTGTATTAAAAAAGCATAAGGGGATCTATTCTTTCATCTGTCTATTCATGATTAAACAAATTCCTGTAACACTCCTGCATTAAATATTATTTAAATACTGAAATAAGTTACATTAATCAAGAGATTCCAAAAACCCTAAGGCTGAGATTCTAGAAAGAACAAACAATTGCCTGTGATGACACACACTCATAACCCCAGTGGAGGCAGAAGCTCAGCCTCACAGGGAGACTGTATCTGAAAAAGGAAAGCAAACAGCAGTGTTATCTAGCTTTTAAATTGATACCAATCATACGCAAAGCATAGAAGTTGGCATCAGAAAGAAACGTGGCAAGGAAGATACAATCCAAAGGAGACCCTCACTAGGCAACCGGTGCCTAACACCTACCTGAGACAATTGCTGCTGCATTTATGACTCCCTTGTAACTTACGTAATTGTTTCAACTGTCAATTAATCTTAATCCATCACAGCATGGTAACGGAAGTTTCTGAATGCTTGGTTTTCAGGAATTGACCCTCAAGTTCTAGACATAGGACACACTATGGCAATCAAAGACAATTATAAACTCTGGTTTTTTATTTTATTTGTAGTTATTATTCTCTGTGTGTGAGAGAGAGCATATGCATGTCAACACACACACACACACACACACACACACACACACACACACACACTCATAGATGCATGTACATACATATGTAGCTGTTTGGTAGTCCGAGGACAGCCTTCGGGGTTGGTCCCCTCCTGCCTTTACACCGGTTCTGGGTATTTAATTCAGGTCACCAAGGCAAGCACATCCACCTGCTAAGCCATCACACCAGCCTGCAAATGTAAACTTTAGAGGCTAGAAGCATGAGTTTTGCAGTTTTAGAATCCCCAGAATGTATCTAGCTCTTCAGGGCTGAGCAAGTTTGAGATGGCTTTTGCCCTTCCTAAGCCTTCTTTTCATCATGCAATAATGCTGGCATAATGTTACTGTTGGATGGGATAATCACATTTCCACCTTATAGCATTGTGCAGTTTAATTTTGGTTATGCTTTAAGGCTTCTCCCACAGTGCCTTGACTGAGGCTGACAACTCCGTAGTGGCCATTGTTATTTTACCAGTTATTGGAACCCTTGTCCTTGCTTGTACTATCATAGCATGTTTGATTTCTACCTAATGTGAAAAGCTAACCAATATTAAGTAGTCGATTTCTAGAAACTTTTTTTTTTTTTTTTTTTTTTGCTTTCCCGTACACTGTTGATTTGAGTGCATGGGCATGAGTGGTGGCTAGGATTACCTGAGGAGACCTCTGATTTCTAGTAACGTAGTCTCAGAATCAGAAATGTGTGGTCAATATGTAAGATTTAAAAAGGGGGGGGGGGAGCTGCCACATAAGAATAAGGCGACACCACCATGTCTGTGTCTGTGGATGAATGGCAAGCCAAAGCAGAATAAATCAGAGGGCAGAGGAAGAAGAGAATGGGACAGACACTCAGAAAACACAGGGATGTGCCACACTGGCTGAATTTTGTGTTTCTGAGCTCAATTCATTCCTTGGTTCAGCTGCATTCTTGTTTTTGAGTTTTTCTCATTCCCTAAGTTCCCTACATTAATCCATGTTTGCTTATACTATTTTAAGCTGCATTTCCATTACATATCCTCCAAAGAATCCTGGTTAATATAAAGTGGATGCAGCAGACAGTTACGGAGCTGTGTTCCCATTTGCCCGTGGCTTACAAGTAGTAAAGAGACTTGGCTTACCGCTCAGGAGTCTAGATTTGGTGATTAAAAATCATATAATTTATTTGAAAAGATATATTATATGCACATGAGTTTGAAAGCAATCACTGCACATCTCATTAAGTGGGAGCTCTAAGAGGAGAACCAGAAAATGACCGAGGGAGTGAAGTATTTGCCCGGGTTCATCACCCCTCCTGCTTCTGTTTATTTAGACAACATAAAAACACTTATAATATAAGACAGAGTTCTCTAGATGGAAAAAAAAAGGCTAACATAGAAATGACATGACTTGGCCTAAATACAGTTAAATAATACAAAGAGACAGAATGCAAATGAATATATTTTGTGTGAGGAATAGATACGCTGCTAATTGCGTTCACTTATTATCATAGAAATGACATGTTTTCAGCTTAGTTATACGCCGCCACAGTTAATAATTGAAACACAAACACATGAAACAGTAATTTAGTGGCAGACTTCGTAATTACAGAAGTATAGTAAGGGTTTGTTTTGTAAACATACGTGGAACTCCTTTGTACACGGTGTAATTAGCATGAATGTAAAAATGTAAGAGAAGGCTACAGAAGGAATCCTGCATATTCTTAGCAAAGCACTGACCATGATCCTTAGTGTCCTCATTTATAAAACAAAGCGGGCAACCAGAAAGATTCATTTGGATAATGTACATCTTTGGGAAGGCTTTTAATTTGGTCCTCATAAATACATTAAGTATTCAGTAAACTGTGGTTATTAGAAGACATAGGTTTTCTTCTGGCTACTTATTTTTCTAGATTAGAGAAAACAGGTTATTTTGTATGATTAACTTGTAAACTTGCAATGCATTCTACATCCGAATGACTGGTTTTTTCCTTTCCCTATAAAGTCACGTGATCCAAGGGGGCATATGCCCCGAGTTTTCCTGAGTAGCCTCTGTGCCAAGCCTTTCATCAGCCTGAATTTTGCTGAATTTTCATAACAACTCATAAAAAAGGTTTTATTTACCTCTCTTTTATATGTGAACTGAATAAGATTTAGGAAAACTAGATGACATGATCACATAATACAGTAACTGTCCTAGCACCAATTTGAAACCACATAATCAAAAATCCAAAAAAATTTACAAATTTCAGTATATCCTCTGTGCTAGTTTTAGGCACTGTATGGCATGTCCATGTGGCCAACCACTGAAAACTGTTTATTTTCATATAAATAATATAACTTAAGCTAGTGCTATTTGTTCAGAACAATAATAAAATGGAGGGGAAGGAAGAGGAGAGAAGAGACACCTTATCCAATATAGAATATGTGACTACCTATAACCTCTAGGACCCGAACACTGCATCTACCCTCAAGCCCAGTTGCTTAGTCCTATTGTGTTGACCTCTTTGCAGTTATGAAAGTAGAGGATAGGGTAGAAATCAGGCCAATAACTCCCTGGCCTTCCCTTGCTATAGAACAGTCAAAGTGGTCCTCTTTGCTGCCCCTGGTTTAGCCCATGATTTCCTAAACACAAGCCTGATAAACAGCAGGAAAGGCCAAGTTCCAGTGGCCTGTGACCCATGATGTGGGCTGTCTCAGTAGGGGACTGGAGAGAAAGGGAAGCCATCAAGGAAAGTAGATGGATGTTCAGCTAATCCAAGCAAAGCGTGCTATTATCTTTTGACAGAGATGAATATTAGCAAAGGAATATTTGGGGAAGTTGAAAACTCTTCATTTTCTTTGGTGGGCACATGGACTCATCTGAATGCAAAGAGCGCAGAAATCCCTATCTCCCAGCTCTCCGTTTCTGAACACGCTCAACAAAGGGAGCAGTCAGATGAAACATCAGTTAGCATTTTCTTTCACCAGGAATGCGCTTATTAACTGTTGTTCAAATAGTTTGTGGACATAACAATCCTGGGAGTGAATGTGGCTTTGTATTTACAAGGGTGCCATTTGTTGTTATTTATAGTTCTTTTAATTTTCACCTTTTTGCATTTAAATTTCCTTCCACGGTTATGATTAGAATAGGCACTACTTAAGAGAGGAAAACTCCCTTTGACATGCATTTTGCTCCACAAAGGTTTTCAAGCTCTGGAACAAACCCAGGGGCATCCAGTGTGCTCCTTTGTCAATCCTACGAACATCTGCAATTTGTTTCCAAAAAGGGGGAGGGGAAATCATGGTATCTTTTTGTAAAACTCAGACAGGAACCTCTTTTAACAGAGGCCATCATTTTAAGCATATGTTGAGATGGTGTTCTTCTGATGGCTAAATTCTCAAAATAAAAGAAGAAATGAGAATCAACATTTATTTAAAGTGTTCATAGCACAGGACTCTCCTCTGTCTGTTCATTTTCTTATGCAAGTCTTACACTAGTGACATCAGAATTGTCAATTATTATGGACTGCTGCCTAGCGTGGAGGTTCACATCAAAACTACAAGTTATCAGATGCATAATCCTCAAGACATTAAATTCATTGTGTTTCTACTTCCTGTTTTTTTTCAATATAAAGCATTTTAAGGTTTTATATAAGATTGAATGAAGAGATGTAAGAGGAATTGTTAGCCTCTGTCTACTTGCTCATTATTACTACTTTTCATTTCTCCCAAGAAACTCAAGATCCACCTCCCACCTCTGACTAGCAACATTATATTTAACACCAGGGACTTTTAATAAAAAAATAATAAAAACAAAACAAAGACTCTTCAGACTACACAGTAGTAGAATGGGTGTAATCAATTAGTGAAATATTATGAAGAACAAGACACAGGAATGTATGCACATACACATAACAGCAAATTTCATGGTTCAACGAAGTTTTCATTTGAGACCTCTGAAAGATTTGTGACTTCAAAAATGTCTTTTCATCCACAATGTTGGTAGACAATAGACGGTGTTGTGAGTGGACCTGTGGCAAAGTCTACAAAAGCAGAGACAGGGTGAGAGTAGAGATGCACAATTACCATGACAACTGCAAAGTCTCATCGGGTTGTCGTGACCAATAGTAATAGTTTCCTCCAATAATCATGTTCCCCAAAGTACTGGAGTGTGGAACCCAAGGACCCAAATCAGTTCTGAGGGTGTATTCTGTCCTCTCATGTACCCCCACCAAAAACATTGCATTCTATTGGAGGAGAAGGTGCCTCATATTTTACCAATTCAGGATCAGTCATGAAAAGAGCTGGTAGCAGTCAGTGCTCCTGTAATTTACCAACATGCAAAGAGGGAACTGAAAAGTCCACTCTCCCTAGACAAGACAAAGCCAATAAAAGCCAGTATAGGTGGTTTTTGGGTGTCAGCACACCATCCATGTTAGCATCATCTTCATATTGTCTGCTCCTGCTCTTTTAGTGTTGATTTGGACCAAAAAAGCACGTACTGATCAAAAAAAAAAAAAAAAAAAAAAAAAAAAAAAAAAAAAAAAAAAAAAAGAAAGAAAGAAAGAAAGAAAGAAAAGAAAAGAACAACAATTAAAAAAATTCAGAAAGGTCATTTAAAATTAACAGTAACATTTATGGAAAGTTTGATGGTGTCAGCTTATTCTCCAAATTTTTAGAAACCAATTCGATGAAAATATAAATCACCTGGCTGTCTTTCAATATAAGAACACATGCTCTGCCCTTTTTGCCCCATCTACTGGGAGAATAAAGACCATTCCCAGCATTCAGACTGTCGACATTCCAGAAAATGTGGACATCACTCTGAAGGGGTGCACAGTCATTGTGAAGAGCCCCAGAGGAACCCTCCTCCGGAGGGACTTCAGCCACATCAATATAGAGCTGAGTCTCCTTGGGAAGAAGAAGCGACTCCGGGTTGACAAATGGTGGTGTAACAGAAAGGAACTGGCCACTGTCGGCACCATCTGCAGTCCCGTTCAGAACATGATCAAGGGCGTTACACTGGGCTTCTCCTACAGGATGAGGTCTGTGTGTGCTCACTTCCCCATCAACATTGTTACTCAGGAGAATGGGCCTTTGGTTGAAGTCTGAAATTTCATGGGTGAAAAACACATCCGCAGGGTTTGGATGCAGACAAGCACTGCTTGTTCTGTCTCTCAAGCCCAGAAAGATGAATTAATTCTTGAAGGGAATGATATTGAACTTGTTTCAAATTCAGCGGCTCTGATTCAGCAAGCCACAACAGCTAAAAACAAGGATATGAGAAAGTTTTTGGATGGTGTCTGAAAAGGGAACAGTGTGGCAGGCTGATGAGAAAGTCCTAAGTTACCCAGCTCCAGAAACAAGACCCTGAATTTAAGTACTATTTGGGTTGTCTTTTGGGACAATAAAAGACTTGTATTAAAAAAAAAAAAAAAAGAACACTCATTTCATATCTTTACTTTCAAAGTTCATTGCAAGGCCATGCACCCTAACAACACCCTCTACTGTTTACTACTTTGAAGCTACAAATCATTTTGGCTTCAAATGAAAACATTAATGAAATACAGTGAACTTTAGTGTTAGATGCACGTGTCTGTCTATAACAAACAAAAGTGAAGCAAAATTTCTAGCAATTGGTATTTAACAGTCTCTGTTGAAAAGGGGGTTTTCAAGCAAGGACTCTGGAGGAGAAGGAATTGAGGTAGCCAACCTCTCAGAGGCCTCCGGAGGTCCTCCTGTTACATCCTTGCATCATTCTCCTCCCACCTAGCACCTGCATTGATCAGTGATCAACAGAATAGTCCGGAAGTGAGGAGTTGCCATTTTGGGTGTGGGTCAGAACAGACAATGTGGCTTCCTGTAGCTGAAAGTTTTCCTGTGTCACACCTGGTCCACAGCCACTCAGACCTAAGTAAGCACATAGAAGCTTATATTAATTAAAACTGCTCGGCCATTAGCTCAGGCTTACTATTGACTAGCTCTTACACTTAAACTCAGCCCATTTCAGTTAATCTATATATTGCCACATGTTCCATGGCTTTACCTGTGTGGCATTATATGCTGCTCCCTGGATGGTAGGCTGGCATCACTCAGCCTTCCTCTTCCCAAAATTCTCCTTGTCTGCTTATCCCACCTACACCTCCTGCCTGGCTACTGGTCAAACAGCATTTTATTAAACCAATGTACAAAAGCATTATCTCACAGCAGCTTCCATTTTTTCAAATGACTCCTCCACTACCCTCCACACACCCACACTTCTTACCTTCTCATCATGTGATTTGAGGAAAGCCAGGTGGTAAGCAATGCTACCAAAAAGTCCAAAGAGGATGAGGAGCCAAAGCCTCAGACTGAGCTCTTGACCTCTGGACTGCCCTACTCTGCTCCAGACCTGGCTCAGCCTCTCAGCCTCCTGACTCTCAGAAATTGTGTGAAATGACTGACATTTGATAGCATTACATTTTGGAACAGTTTATCACTGTAACAACAGATCACTAATACAAGACAGGAAAGAAAATGACTAAGACATGTAAGAGGACCACAGAGGAAAGAATCACTGACCTATCTTTTCCTTCTCTTGTGAGGTTTTGAGTTGAGTCCCACCAATAGTCTGACCTCCCCCATAGTATTTTGACAGTTGACATGACTTTAAGGCAATTAGAAGTCCTTGTTTGGGGTACAACTCTCATCTTGGAAATGTGAATTCCTTGAGAGATTTGAATGAGGGAAAATAAGAGAAGGCACTAAGGCAGAAAGAATGCACACACAGAGCAGACCAGAAAGTCATCCTACTGCAGTAAGAAGGATAAGGATGACCGGTGATCTAGACTCATCCTAAGTTCAGGGTACCAGATATGGTTATGTCACCCCAGACTCGGCTTTCAGGAGATCTTCATGATTTAAATGTGCAAGTTAAATAAAATGATTGTAAAGTGTTGCTTCTCAGTTAAAACTCTGTGCCTTTGTATGAGTGAAGAAGAAAGCAAGGTCACAATGTAGAAAATTAACAGGCAAAAAATAAATAAACATCCCTCAGTAGCTGAGATAAAATTTATTATCTATTAAGGGAAGAAATGTATCCCCATCTTTAATGGGTTTTGTTTGGTATAAGGGGGGATGGGAAAGGCTATTACTCTTTTCATCTCATTATGGTAATTAGTTTAGTTGTTCTCTGTGCTCAGCCATACAAGGTCCTACAGCGGGAAGATAAGAAGTGTAACTCCAGTTCCTCATGCTCAAGGAAATCTTGATTTCACCGGGAAGCTACATCCCCAAGAAGCAGAGAATATTAGCACACAGTGTGCAATACACTGCCCTAATGCAATACAAAAGGAGGCCATGGTGGGAAAGGACAGGGTGGTGGCACCGTGGAAAACGATAACTCAGTCTTCTGAAATAGAAGTTGAACTCGGAAGGCAGCAGGATTGAAAGTGGATTTTGGGTTAGCGTAGCTTCGCTTTGCCCTTTAGCTTGTAAGAGGTAAAATCACTGTGGAATGAAGGTCAGCTTCCACATCATATTACAAAGGCTGGAAGAGCATCTCCCGAATTGGCAAGCGTTCCAGCTAGTGGCCCTTTACCAGAGTCTACACACACACACACACACACACACACACACACACACACACACACACACTGCTTCACCTTTGTTTTGATTCCATTTCCACTGTTATTCTCGACAGTCCAGCTAACAGCAGCACGTGGTCCCGTTTACTAGTCAGCTCCCATATGCTCTACATTTTTGCTTCACTTAATTCACCGGGTTGCTTTGTACTGTAGAAAAAGAAAACTGAGGTCTGTGAGCCTTATGTAACTTGTCCTGGGGTTGTGGGATTTATAGCTGTATCTTAAAAGTCTGACTTGGTGGCAGAGTTCCCACTGTGAGGACAGGAGCCCGTGTTTTCTCCCTTTCCACTGTCTGGATCCATCACCAGGACTGCGGAGCGCAAGAAGCAAGGAACACCACAGACCTAGTCAACACGAGGGTGTGACGAAAGTGTCTCCTGCTCAAACATGTCATACCCCGCTCCAGATGCTCACCTTCAAATGGCAGCCAGAAGAGCAGCTCGTGGGGATGGAATAAAGGAAGCGCCTAATTCTAGGAGCTCAGGTAGGGTGAGAAACAGCCACCAGCCTCAGATTCCCTCAGCTACAAAGAGAGGTCATGCTGGCACAACTACTCGGGGTCAGGTGATCTCCCCGTTCACTCATGGCCTCCTGGCTCATTACAGGTAAAGATGGGACAGGGACACCACATCTGACTCCTGCAAACCAAGAGGAAGTAAATGGGGTGGCCTTGCGTAATTGGGATTTCCTCTAAAAATGAAACATTTTTCACAATTAAACGCTATCTTTAAAATCCCAGGGCAACGTTCCAAGGGCTTTGATTCACCCAGAAATGATTTGCTTCTCAAAATGTTTCAGTTTCTGGATTTAGCAACTCTGCGCTGTGGTGCAGAAAATAATAATAATAATATCGTTTGAAAAATCCTTGAAGCTGAGGACTCGGAGGAGCCAAGCAGCCAGCTAGCAATGGCTGGATATTCCTTTCCATTTTCTGTTTTGAGGATAGCTGTGTGATGGATATTCAAACAAAAACAGGGCAAAAAAACTCACACAAATTCGATATCAGGCTTCAAATCTTTTCCATCTATATAGTGTTTAACAGAGGAAGAAGACGGTGCTAGCATTGGATCATGATAATCTCTGGAAGGAGCTACAGCATTCCTGTGCATCTCGGCCTGTGGAGTGCAGACCCCGGCACACACCACCTCTCCCGGCACACACCACCTCTCCCGGCACACACCAGCTCTCCTGTGCACCTCGGCCTGTGGAGTGCAGGCCCCAGGACATGTCACTTGCACATTAAATGCTGATCATTCTTTTTACTACTAAGGTAAAAATATTCCTTTACTATCTTTTTTCAGCAAAGAAGCAGCCATGTGATTCTGACAAAGTGAAGGAGGAGGAGGAGGAAGTTTCTTCTCACTTGGGGTCAATTGTTAGTTCTGTAGCTGACAGCGAGGTCACTTTACTCATTGGTTCTTATTCCTGCTTCCAGATTGTTTTCAGTCTGTTTCCATTATGACGCTATGTTGGCCAGTGACTAATCAGTTTTTGGGTTTTTTGGTTTGGTTTGGTTTGATTTTTTGTTGTTTTGTCTTATTTTGTCTTGTTTTTTGTTTGTTTGTTTGTTTTTTGTTTTGTTTTGTTTTTCAAAGCATCAAAAGTTTAATGCTTGCAATATCCAATCTGTGGCTCAGTCACAGGACATGGGTATTAGAAAGCGGTCCTTTGAATATTCCTCTCAGTTCACCCATAGCGAGGCCCAGCTATCAGCCACGCTTTAATTCACTCTCCAATCTATCCTCTTCTTCGACCTCCCCGACACTAGTTCGGCTCTCCACTGCTTCTTGGTGTAACAATTGCCACGCCTGCCTGGCTGATCCAGTCTGTCCTTACTAGTGCAGACAAGTACTATTACCAACAGTTCTCCAAAGGGTTGACCACATGTCAGTCCCTTGCTAGAAATCTGCCAATTGGTCTTCTACACATACTCCATGATGAACCCACTATTTAAAACAATGTGGCCTTTAACTGCACATTTAGATTTAGGTCTCAATCTATATCACTTTTTTTCCTTTGAAAAATGGCTTCATGCACGCTAATGTTAGGCGGCTTGTTTGTTCAGTTTAGGAAGGATGGCTTGCCATCCACCTTCTCCTCCTCCATACTCTTCGTAATGGATGCTATTTTAGTTTCAATCCCAGCTTTCTCTTTCATGCTTTTCCAAATCCTTTCCATGAAAACCCCTTACTCTTTTATAATTGTTCTCTTCTGCTTCAAACTCCCATCTCATTTCATTTATTATTATAATATCTACTTCACGTTAATAATCATTTAAATTATGTTTAGAAAAACAGACCACATGGCAATGGCCTGAAATGCAGGCACCATCACACGCTTCTTCTACAGCAGTCAGTACATAAATTCTTATTTGCGCCGGGCGGTGGTGGCGCACGCCTTTAATCCCAGCACTTGGGAGGCAGAGGCAGGAGGATCTTTGTGAGTTCGAGGCCAGCCTGGGCTACCAAGTGAGTTCCAGGAAAGGCGCAAAGCTACACAGAGAAACCCTGTCTCGAAAAACCAAAAAAAAAAAAAAAAAAAAAATTCTTATTTGCTTGTTAGCTTGGCTCCTTTTGCCTGTTTGTTTTCTAAGACAGGGTCTCTCTTTATAGTCCAGACTGGCCTCAAACTTGCAATCATCTTCCTCTGGCTTCCCAATCGCTAGAATTCCAGGCATGCCACTAAGCCCATTTCATAAACTCACAATAATAGAAATAACCTGTGTTAGAGTAACTGAAAGTCACAGTAAAAGGTCATCGATGCAGAATTCCCGTGTGATGTTTAGTTCCATAATACAAGCTGCTTGTCATCTTTGTTACCTCTATTCCTAGCTACAAGCACATAATCTGCCAAATAAAAAGCACCAAGAACTAGAAAATACAGTTCAGTGAGTGAATAAATAAAATTTAAACAAAGTAAGATGTTAAGAGTACTTCTGAAATAAATAAGTTGTCTCCGTTTTAAATTTTATGATATGTCTAAATCAGAAAGTTCTAGTTAAGAAAATAATGCTAAGTGGAGCATTCAGAGGAGTTTTTTTTTTTTCTCAAAACTTTATTTACTGCACTAGAAAATCCCAAGCATCTATTGGTGATTCAACAAAGCAGGTCTATTTTGGGACTTCCTAGGCAGTAGAAGCTGGGGTCTCTCAGTAAACAAAGGCATGCATCAGGGGGGCAGTTTCAGAAACCAACACTTGGCATCACTTTGCGGAAGGAAGAGGCAGCCTGTCCAGCTGCTCTCCCAAGAAAGAAGACCTCTGAGAATAAGTCGGAGCAAGAATAGAGTGTGCAGCTCTATCAATGCACCGTGTACACACCTTCTGGCACGCTTCCCCACAGCACCTAGTGGAGTGCTCAGCACGGGGAGAGATAAAAATGCTGTTGATTACTTGCCTAGCCCTGTTCTATGTGTCCAAGGAAGGTGGGCAGCCATTGGCCAGGATTCAAAACTGTCTTTCACTGCCTGAAACTGTAGGATTTGCTCCCTGGAGAAACACAGATATTCTTTCCACAACTGCCCAAATTGTACTATGGAGAAGGCACGAGTCGTTTCCTACATTTTGTTCATTTTCTTTCTTCTCATTTACCAAAGTCATTTCCGTTTGAATAAATGTTTATGATGCAGAAGATTATTGGCCATTTCAAAAAGTCCTTCCTTTGGTGAACAGGGTGGCATTCACTTTGGTCATAGCTTTGACATGAACATTTTAAGGCAGAAAATGTTAAGGGGGAAAAAACAGTCACAATGATGTCAGGGTGGAATAGATGAGCAGGTGAAGATTGAGTAATTATTAAGAAGATAAAATATCACTCAGCCTATTGCCCAGGTATCTCTAATATGAGACAAAATTAGCTCTGAAGGTAAACATTTTATATCCTCTTATTCTTCAACTTTTAAAAACTAGTGCAGGTACAAATTGGCAGTTATCCCTGAGATTAATAAATGGTCTTTCTCTAAATCTTCTTCACGCTCTATTCCAAAAAAGTAACTGTTTTAATTTACTCAAAGCAGCAACCAAGAGTTGAGTGTGTTTTTCTGCCTGCCACTTCTCCTTGTCCTGTTGACTCAGACCTGAGGATGTGGTCAGAGCATGATCACAATATTCCTGCAGACCAGGGTTAGCGGGAGCAGGTCAAAGTGGTAGCTGTAAGCACATCCTTAGCTTCACATATTTACTGTGAGGGCTGCGGATGGTGAATGGCGTCCATGAGCTGAGCTACAGCTATCTCTCCCACCCAGCAGCACTGGGCAGACTCTCAGAACTGCTGCCTTGACTCCTGCCCACGGTGCTTACCTGGTTAGGTTCCTTTTCGTTCTTTCAGAAAACAAACACTGAATGGACTGGGAAATATCTTAATTGCAATCTGCCGAATTTTAGACCAGAAGAGACCTCAAAAATCAGAACAAGAAGGCTCTTAACCTCTGTAAATGAGAAGTTAGTCTAAATTACATCAGCTGGGATTTTCATTTTCATATGCTAATATTATGCATTCCTACAAAAGCCGGGCACTTAATATCATGTGAATGTCAATGCAGGTTGAATTATCACTTTTATCAAAACAATCTCCATGCACACTAAGTAATGCAGGTGTTCTGTGAGTCCTGGAAGGGGAAGGATACAGTAATGGAGAAGTTCTGTAGCTGTCTCCCTGATGAAGGTGATCCAAGACTTCACAAGGAACACCTCGTATTTGATGAGACCAGTTGCTGCCAACACCCAGCACGGACTGAGCAGACTACAAATCAGAACCAAAAATAAACCATGCATCTAAACAGAGCCCTAGAAAACGCTATACAATTGGGGCTTTCCAAGAACATCTACAGAGACCACTGAGAATTTTGATATGAGATATCTATGAGGTATTTTCTAGCCACCATCACTGTTTTCAGAGGGAGGAGGAAGGAGAGGCTCTCTAGTAGTTCAGACACTAGGTAATATTAACTCATAAGACAGCTTGATTCGTACAAGATGGAAGATTATTAAGAAGTCATATGTAAGCTGCCGGCTATGAATAAGGAAGTATGTAATGTACTGTTCACCTTGGGACCCTTTGGACAGAGATGTGTGACAATGGCCAGATGGGAGACCAAGACAACAGACAAATCTGGGCCTATCCAAAAATAACAAAAAAAAAAAAAAAAAATGGTCACTCTGGTGACAAGGCCATAGCATCAGAGAAGAAAGGTCAGTGTGGTCCAGGGCAATCTGAGGAAACTTTCCTGTTATGTGAAGTGGGGAGGATTTGGGCTGTATCTGAAGGACAAGTCAAATTGGAATAGCAAAGTTCAGTGTTGCAAGTGAGACTGAGGAACGGGGTTTCCCATTGTGGTTGTAGATGGAGAGAGGCAGCAAGACTCGGCGGCGGCAGCACAAAGATCAAATACCTGTGTTGGAGACGGTCAAACAAGGTGCACTTTGTGTGAACCAACTCATTTCAAATGGCTGCTGAGAGCCAATTTCTGTTCTCAGCAGACACTCGGCAATGTTGTCCATGGACACAGGCAAGGAACGTAACACCTCAGTGCCATTTAAAATGATCTTTTAGTTGGGTACAACTTGGAGTGGTGTTAGGGTTTAAAACCTTGGTAAGGGTGGCCTGAAGTTTTTAAATTGTTGGCTTTTCTCTGATTTTTGAAAGCAACATCCAGTCAATGGTAGACTTTAGTAGTGAAGGAAGGAAACTAGTCAGAAAAACCTATCCAAAATGACTCATATTACATCAGAAAAGTTTAACTCAATACTAGAACTTTCTTAGAAAGACAAAAAGTTGTTGTGAGAAAGGGCATAGACTGGCATAGGATGTTAAAATATTAATATTGGTAAACATTCATTTGTTTAGATTTAATATAAAGCTTAGAAAATAGATTGTAGAAATAGGCAGGAAGCTGTGCCCCTAAGGTAAAATGCAGTTTTATAGTTATGAAAATTTAATTTGACTGCTTTCTCAATAATTGCTCATATTTGTAGCAGCAGCATGCTAGCAAGATAACGGTCAATCAAACAGACATCACCCTGTAAATGTTCTTAAAAAGCCTGTACTCTTTCTCCTGATGGGAAAATGGCATTGCTTCCAGGTCTTAAAAGATGCCCAACTGAAAAGCAGAATAAGAAACTTGACAGTAGGACATCTTTATATCTTCCCATTTGCCTCTCTTTCTCAAATGAAGTTCCTTGTGGGAGCTGGAACTATTTTTTTTTTTTTTTTTTTTTGCCTTGTGAAAATGGAAAATCTGTCACATCATATACCAAACTGAAACCAGAATATTTGAGATTCTCTTGAAAATCCTGTTTGTGGCTAGGAAAAATTAGGATATGCTATGACGGAGGATTTGGCAAACATTTCTTTCATGGGTGAGTGAAGGACAGAAATAGGTCCCTCAACGTGTGAAAAATCCCCCGACTCCTAAGTGAAGAACAACAAAAGGTCCTCTCTCGGTCTCTGTCTTGCTCTGAGCTTCCTGTAATTCCTCTCTTCCTTTTGTTCTTTCTTGTTCCTTATTTCCCACACTCTTCATGGCCGTTGAGAAAATGCCATTAATAATGGGTACAAAGAATAGTGCTCGCTGCGTGGAGATAAACTGGGGATGACAAAATATCAACTTCCCGCTGCTCAATTGAAAGCCCTATCTGTACAACTGGTAATTACTTTTAATTTAATTAGGACTCCTGGTATTGTTTCTATCTCATAGATTACATTATAACATGTAATGTGTTAAACAACAAGACAAATTGAGGCTAGAAAACACAGAAAATATTACCTTTTTGCTATAAATAATGCCACACTTTCACTCTTCCAAAAGCCCTCATGTACCTTTGCTATGGGGTAATTATGATTTCCCATACCCCTTTAGTTTGAGTAAGCAAGAATCTTCCACAATCGAAAGAAAAACTTCACCTCATAGGCTTCTAAAAAGAATGTATTTAAACTCTACCCTTCCTCTCTTTTCCTCTCTCATGCAGAACAAATAAATGAGTTATGCCCTTTGTACACTAAAACAAAATCCACATAACTAGAAAGAACAACTGTAAATACTATGGAGAGAACATGACCCTGCTGTTTGCACATGAGGGTATAAAAGTGGCTTGCAAAGGCAGCATTTTAGGCAGAAACCCACAGCGCCTCATGGAACCAGGCAAAAATGCCTACTTAAGATATTTGCTGACTCAAAGGGGATATGGGTGATCCATTCCTTTGTGGAAGACTTAATTTGTAAGACATTTAATTTGGGTTTCCATATGAAATTCACAAATAAATTGTGAAGTGTTATGCAAATCCTCCAATGATGATCTAAATAAAGTATATAATGCAATAAGAACTGAATACTAGGTCCCTGAGAATTTATCTTCAAACACAGGTAAGTTATAGAACAGATAGCAGAATGATGAGCTGGAGAGAGACAGAGACAGAGACAGACAGACAGACAGAGACAGAGAGAGACAGAGAGAGACAGAGGGGAGACACATTTCTTGAGTCCGAAGTTCCTAACTGAGTTTAAAACTGCTGTCCAAATATAAAGTTTGAATAAATGCCAGGTTAAAATATAACTGGAAATAATATTTTATCTTTTACTTAATTAGAACCTTCAATTTGTAAGATCTGTGAATTTACTGGATTTAAAATTTATCCTGAAACGTTTATAGACAAAAGAAAATAAAGACCACTTTGATAATATTTCCCTTTTCTTAGATGGAAACTCCATGAGCACGTGTCAGTTTCTTTTATTTTATTGAAAAGAGATTTTTTTTCATGCAATATATCCTGATTAGTTTCCCCTCCTCCTACTCCTCCCAGATCCTTCCCATGTCTCCTTTCATCCAGATCCACCTCTTTCTGTCTCTCATTAGAAAATATACAAGTCTCAATAATAATAATAATAATAATAATAATAATGAGATCAATTAAAAAACAAACAAATCAGAATATAACAAAACAACAGAACAAGAAAAAAAGATCCAAAGAAAAAGCACAAAAAATGCCTATAAAGACAGAGACACACATATTCACACACAGAAATCCCATAGAAAACCCCAAACTGGAAGTCATAGTGTACACATCAAAGGACCTGGAAGGTAGAACAGAAGCCCTGCCTTTGCCTTGTAAGACAAAGACCCTCCAAAGATGCCATTGAGTTCACTTTCTGCAAGTCAGCTACTGCTGGGCATGGAGCCTGCCCTTAAGAGTGGTTGATTTGTACTTCCCTGATGACTAATGAGGTTGAACAATTCCTTAAAGGTCTTTTGGCCATCTGGATTCCTCTGCTGAGAATTCTCCGTTTAGATCTGTACCCCATTTTTTTAATTGGATTGTTTGGTATTTTGTGATCTAGTTTCTTGAGTTTGTTATATATTTTGGAGATCAGCCCTCTGTCAGATGTGGGGTTGGTGAAGATCTTTTCCCATTCTTTAGGCTGTCATTTTGTCTTATTGACTGTGTCCTTTGCCTTACAGAAGCTTCTCAATTTCAGGAGGTCCCATTTATTAATTGTTGCTCTCAGTGTCTGTGCTACTGGTGTTATATTTAGGAAGTGGTCTCCTGTGGTGATGCATTCTGGTCTCCTTCCTACTGTCTCCTCTATCAGGTTCAGTGTAACTGGATTTATGTTGATGTCTTTGATCCACTTAGACTTGAGTTTTGTGAATAGTGATAGATATGGATCTATTTGCAATAGATATGTCTACATTTTGACATCCAGTTATGCCAGCACCATTTGTTGAAGATGCTTTCTTTTTTCCATTGTACACTTTGGGCTTCCTTGTCAAAAATCACCTTCTTTGTTCATAGGTGTGTAGATTAATGTCAGGATCTTCAATTCAATTCCATTGGTCCACATGTCCGTTCTTATGCTGGTACCAAGCTCTTTTTATTGCTGTAGCTCTATAGTAGAGCTTTAAGTCAGGGATAGTGATGCCTCCAGAAGTTGCTTGATTACAAAGGATTGTTTTAGATATCCTAGATTTTCTGTTTTTCCATATGAAGTTGAGTATTGTTCTTTCAAGGTCTGTGAAGAATTGTGTTGGGATCTTGATGGGGATTGCATTGAATCTGTAGATTCCTTTTGGTAAGATTGCCATTTTTATTATGTTAGTTCTACCTATCCATGAGCGTGGGAGATCTTTCCATTTTCTGACATCATCCTCTTCAATTTCTTTTTTCAAGGACTTAAAATTTCTTGTCATACAGGTCTTTCATTTGTTTGGTTAGAGTTACCCCAAGGTATTTTATAGTATTTGTGGCTATTGTAAAGGGTGATATTTCTCTGATTTTCTTCTTGGCCCATTTATCATTTGTATATAGGAGGGCTACTGATTTGTTTTTCCCCTAGGTCCCTGGCCTGTCTATTCTCACGCTCTTGACCATCCAAGCAACACTGAGTGTGGGTTCCATCTAATGGAGTGGGCCTTAATTCATATCAGATAATGGCTGGTGACTCCCACAATCTTTGTGTCACCATTGTTTCTGCATACCTTGCAAGCAGGTGATCCTTGTAAGTGGAAGGGTTTGTAGCTGGGTTGGTGTTTCCTATTCTCCTTTGGTAGCCTGCAGAGTGCCTTCCTGTACCAAAGACACTAGAATGTAGGGGTGAAGGCCCTGTGCAGGCACTGGCTTGACTTCTCCATGTTCAATGAATTGTGTGCCGTTCTCTTCAGCAACAGAGTCTTGCTGTCAGTTTGTGGGGACCCACCAACAGCCTGGGTTGTTTGGGGGGGGTGCCCACAGAACTCCTTTGGCCAAAAAAACAATTAGTTATAACCCAATCTTGATACTAGAAGCTTCATTTGGTGACAAGAAATGTCCACTTGAGACTCTGTCATTATTGGCAATTTCATTTAGATTGTCTTCATATATATTTTAGGATGTTTCTACCATATCAGGCTCCCATACTAATCCTCAAATGGCCCTCAATTTTAACTGTCTCTCCATGAATTCTCTCCCACATTCCCCTCTCCCTTACCCCTCCCCAGTTGATTCTCTGGTTTCAGAACTCCCCCCTCCAGCCATGAATAACTATTTCTTCTATATCCCTTTCCTAGGGAGTTCTACCTATCTATCCTACTCCCTTATTCTATTACTAGTCTCTGATTCTACAGATTGTAGCTTGGTTACCATTGACTTAACAGCTAATATCCACATAAAAACAAATATGTACTATATTTGTCTTTCTGATCTGTGTTACCTCACTCAGGATGAGTTTTTTTTCTAGTTCCAACCATTTACCTATGAGTTTCATGATTTTTAACAGCTATGTAATATTCCATTATCTAAATGTATCATATTTTTTATACATTCATATGTTGAATGACATCTAGCCTATTTCCAATTTCTGGTTATTATGAACAAAGCAGTAATGAACATGTTTGAGCAAGTGTCTCTGTGGTAGAATGAAGTATCATTTTGGTTTATGCCCATGAGTGGAAAAGCTGGATCTTGAGGAAGACTGATTCCCATCTTTTTGATGAACTGACACTTTGATTTTCACAGTGGCTGTATAAGTTTCCACTCCCACCAGCAATGGATGTGTGTTCCCCTTACTCCACATCCTCACCAGCATGAGCTCTCACTTGTTTTATTGTTCTTGGTCAATCTAATTGAGATCACAAGTAATCTTAGTATTCAAAGATTTTAAACATTATCTTGTAGAATAGCCTCATTTTATCCATAATAAAAACCAAATTCTGACAAAAAAGAAATTAGAATATAAAAATCTGCAAAACATGGAAAGGCCGAATCACTGTTGTCCTTTTTAAATTCAGAGTAATTTTCTCTATATAGCACAGCCACTGTCCATGACACTAACTAGAATTCAAACAAGAGAACTCCCAAAACTTAGTAAAACCTACATAAAATTAAATAATACCTACTTTTGATAGTTTTATTTTGGGGGAGAAGGGAACTATGTTAAGAGACTTTAAAAATGATTTTAAGCTACCTGGATGCCCTAGCTGATTATCTTAACTTCTCTGTTTCTAGAATAATGAATGCCTCTTTGGCAAGCTGATACCTTCAGCCTGGTATAGCAGGGACAGCTGTTGCCCTATTTGAAGCCCAAGAAATCAGCACTGTGAGCCAGTTCCTGCAAGACGGAAGACTTCTGGCAAAAATGGCAATGTTCTCTCACAAAAATAGCGAGCCATCATCTGTATGGAGTGAGAAAGGCTAAGGACTGTTGCCAACATGAGATTTTATAGTGCTGATGGGAAGTCAATACTAGATGGGACAGAAATCTCAATAAGGGATACTTTGGATTTAAGGAAGATGTAGAACATGCTGGGTTCTAAATATTAAAAACAATTGCTTAGGCAAGCTGTGACACTTTCCTCAAAAACATCCAAACATTTTTTGTTAAATATACAACTGCAAAATGTTGTATGCTAAAATAAAATCATATTTTAAAACAAGGCTATGTGACTATGTACATTCCTTTAGAGGTAGCTGCAGGACATTTTTTTCACCAAGAATTAGTATTGAAGAGGAAGGAAAGCTAGACAGGAATGGTGAGATTAAAGATAGGTCACATTTATTTTCAACAATATAATACAGTGATTATAAAGCCCCACTGATCTGGAGCTTAAAAATACATTACATATTCTTCTGGAGAAAAAAAACTGGGCTGCAAACTTAAATAAGTAAGGAGGGAAATATGATTATCAGTTTTAAAAGTTGATGTCATAACTAAGAAAAAAGAACTTCAAAGAACATTATTCTAATAAAATCCCACAACACAACACTCTATGAAACAAACAAACAAGCCAAAAACTTTGAAATATGCCCAAATTTCTTCATGCAATTTTGTGTATAAGTCATGTCAAGTATAAAAATGAGAGTATCACTATATTTTTTATTACAACTCGGGAATTCTGGGAGGTTTTCACTTCCTATGTATTCGGCAAAGGAAATAAGATTCCCCCAACTGAGGAATCAAGTGATATTAAACTTCAATAAAGCAAAGCAGAGATGTACAAATTCACCCAACAGAGAAAATATGATTCCCAAGTCAACAAGGCCAGACTGCCATATTTGAATAAACAAACATATCGGAAAAAGAAAATATCAGCTAATAGAGAGTCAGTCTACAAGAAAAGCATACAAAAGGAGATTCGTAGTGGCAAACATTGGCAGTGCCTGCTCAAGCACTGTCCAACAGAAAGGAAGGTTTTGGATGTCAGTCTATCCTCTCCAGATGGAATAGAAAGCCATCTCTTCCATGGGGATGAATGTGAGGAATGAAAGGATCTGGCAGCAATACTGGTCCATCACCACTTAGAGCCCATATCCTAAAATGGATGCAACTAGACTCTTATCTCAATATATTTAAATTTCAGTTTCTATTCTCTGCTTTGTCATCTCATCACATAGCCTTTGAATGCATATTAAATATCCATAGGGATAGAATAGATGACATACTGAGTCAAGTCTCCTTATAAGTAACAATTTTTTTTCCAATCTACCCTTGTTATTTTAATGGATCTGAATTCCCTATAATGGTAAGAACTGTGGGAAAACAGTATCTATGGTGCAGTGCTGTGGAAGCCAGTGATGGTTTGATCTGCTCAGAATTGTGCTGGTAGATGTACTCAACCTTCATGATAATTTATTGCTCAAGAAGCTATCGGCATTCTCTATCATCCAATACAGACTAAACTCAGAGTGTTAAGAGACATTTATAATCATCTAGTGTGACTTGGTCTCTCTGTGAAGAAAGAAACAGATCCAAACGACATACTTCTGATGAGTCTTAATCAAACTTAGATTTGTCTAGGGCTCTTTCACAAACGAGTGTAGATGTTTTCAAAGTACATGCCCTGGAGAAGGCATTCACAAAACACTGTTTTACAGACATATATAAATAAGTCAAGGTTTTCACAGAGCTACAGAAAAATTGTGAACTAGGTTAATTGAAACCCCGGTGGACCCTCTCTCAGTCCCCAAAGACTTGTTCATTATCCTGAGCTATCTTTCCTAAAGCTAATTAAATGCTTCCATAGAAGCCTAG